>NC_135741.1:4450000-4570000 GCF_041903045.1 Epinephelus lanceolatus | reverse complement strand
GTTCACACTGGCAGGTTGAAAACTTGTGGCTCACAACCAGTGTTGTGCAAGTTACTCAAGATTATCAAGCAGTTACAGTGACTAGTTCCTTCTTTTTAAAGTAATTGAATTACCTCACCAATTAACTTCATATTTAAAGTACTTAATTATTGGGGAAAGTAACTTTTGAAGGGCTGTACTTGACTCAGAATAATGTCAGTGGAAAAATGTTGAAGTCGAATGGGGTTCAGCAGGATATTCAGTGACAGTGGCCATCGTGTAATCACAGTAAACAAGCTAACAGTGCTAATGACGGATTGGATATGTGCAACAACAATTTTTGCCGACGCTAGACGTCAAACAAAAGCCAGAGACTGTGCCCTAATAAATACCTGTAGGTGTAAATTCAACATCTTCAAGCAGAAGAGAGAAGATAATGTTATCTCTGAGCCTTACGGTGGAATGTTTCGCCTTGTCTGTGCTGCTGCATTAAAAAAAATGACTTGAAGCAATCTCACAGGAATCTCTGAGAATCTCAGACTTTCAAGGGGCAGCCCTAAACTTTTGCATTACTTTTAAATATCTGCTTCAATTCTCGTATTAGAGCAACAGTGTGTAAGATTTCGGGAGATTTGCTGCCATCTAGTGGTTAGGATTGAAGATTGCAACCAGCTGAAACTTCTTCGAATTCCTAAATGTTCATTGTTCAGGAGATTTTTAGCGGTAGCTGTGTTATCCGCAGAGGTCTCTTCCTCCCCCCCCCAAAAAAAAAAAAAAAAAAAACGAAATAGGCGATTAAAACTGATAAAACATTGAATAAAGCAGTTGCACATTTAAAAAAAAAAATGTTGTTTTTCCAACACTGCTTGTCGCTGAGTGGCTTCTGATGACGGTGGCTGATGCGAAAACGTTAGTGTTTGGGTTGTCAGTTCTGGGCTTCTGTAGAAACATGGCAGTGCAATATGGTGATCTCCGTAGATGAGGACCCGCTTGACTTATTATATTCCATTTTTGCCAATATATCAAGTAACGCAAGTCAGTTTTTTGTACTTTTTCTTTACTGTATAACTTTATCTATAAGATATTAGACACCCAGTAATGTCATTTAAGATATTTTATTCCTTTCTTTGTAAACAAAACATCACCCAACAACCGTAGGACTCTAACCCACAGTAACATATTGTCATGTATATTTCATTTTGCCGTCCTGCCATTCCATCAGATTGTTTTTTTTTTTTCACATGCCATACTAAAGGTGTTGTCCATCTGCCATCTAACATCTGCCGTCTGCCTGTATCCATGTGAATACAGTCTAATGCAGATTGATTAATTCACATCATTCATTGCACCTTCACAACGTTGAGTAATGTTAGATCATAATCTGAAAAAGAAATAGATCTGAGGAATAGGCTTCATATGTCTGCTGTGATCAAGACAAAAATACAAAGGAACAATTAAATTTCAGTTACTACAATGTTTAATTTGAAAAAAGTAATTAGTTACATTTCTAGTTACCACCAAAAGTAGTGGAAACTGCTCACAGCCAACTAATAAGTCCAGGAAGAACTGGTGTCAAAAGTAGCATAAAAGAGCCCCACACAGTACATTTACATGACGTTAGAGAAAAAAACAATTATTTTACTCGTCCAACTAAAACAGGAGTTTTAAAAAGAATGTGAACATGTTAGCCCGGCTGAAATCGTATTAAATTGAATTTCTCAAAGTCAGACTAACACACCCAGATAATGTGATTGGTAGTCGAATTACCCTTCAGTCAATTGGACCCAAACTGGCCAAGGGGCTCTTAGCATGCTCCAATGTTTCCGCCCCGAGCTTTGACCAGGAAGTCAAAAAGCAGTAAATGCGTAACAGAAGAAGACGCTAGTAACAACATGGTGAAATCTACATCCAGAACCGTGCATTTTTTGACGGACGTAAATGAACAGAGCTGTAAAGTTGTCCACCATGGTACCAGTTTGCTGCTAGCTAACCGTAGCTAACGTGTTTGTTGATTGTTGGGTCTGTGATGTAATAGGTCAACCAGAATATCGCCACCTGTCATAGTGGAGTTGGACGTACTTTGGTCTATAAATTACTACTATGTAAGTGTGTCAGCAAACTTTGACTTAACACACCTGAATCTGTGTTTGACATGAGACTGAAAATGGCTCGTGTCACAGATTTAATGTGATTTGAGAATGTCAGTTACTGCAATTCATGAGCTGCATTTTGTCATAAATAAGAAACCAGTTTCAGTGTTTGTTTTTTCGTAATTTTGAAGCTGGTACAGTCGTGTCTGTGATCCCTGGTTGTTGAGGTTGGTCAAACAATCCATCATCGTAGCATCACAGGGGAAAGGATCGTTGCCTTCTTCATTCCTGAAAGCCTTTCCCTCTGAAAGATATGTGGTTTTCATCCGACAGCTGCAAAATGAAGTGCCAGTGGCAAACCAGTGTGCTGCAGCAAAGCTAACCTTGAGTCGAGCTGTCACTGTGAATTTATTCAGCGAATGCTATAGGACCCAACCTTGGACAGAGCTCATACTGGTGGGCTGGGGGCTGGGTCACCAGATCTCCTTGCACTTGCAGTCGAATCTTTTCATGACACTTATAGTCTTCAGCTTTGTGAGAGGGCTGTGTATGCATGTGTGAAAGAGTGTGCGTGCACTCCATGACTCTCCACATCACTCTGGCTCCGTGCTCTGGAGAAATGGCCCCTCCACTGCCTCTCAATCCTGAGTAGCGAGCACCTCCACCCCAACCCCCCAGGCTCCAGAGAGACATCCACACCAGATCCCCTTTGTACTTCTCACCTGCCCGCCTGAGAGGCTCCTGTCTGCTGTACGGCAGAGAAGAGTGCTGGGCCTCCTTTCCTGGAGCCTCTTGTTCTCTAGAAAAAGGGTAGTGATGGAGAGGGCTTGTCAGAAGATGGAGCTGACATTACAGGTCCTCTCCACAGGGGATAAACTGAAGAGAGGGAGGCAAGAGGATGGAGAGTGGTAGGGAAATGGAGAAAGGACGAAAGGGAGGATGGGAATGACGTCGACAAGGAAGGAGAAAGAGGAGGAGGAGATGAGTGAAGCAAGGGGAACAAGATGGCGGGTGATAGATAGACCAATATATTGATCTGCTGACACACTGAGCTTGACATTGTCTGTGACCACTGATATTATAGGTGTTCCAGGAAAACTTGTCTTCCCTCGTTCTTTCTAATGGAGGAGTGACAAGGGGAGATGGAAGGAGAGGGAAAGAGACAGTGGGTCAAACAGATTAGTGGACTCTCTTCCTGGCATCCCTGCATGCCTCTCGTCTCCTGTCTTCCCCTCCCTCCATCTCTATCCATCTATCATTTAACAAGCTAGCTTTCAGCACTTCTCTCTGTATTCTGAATGTGTCCAGATCAGATACAGGTCTCTGAAAATCCCTTTGTGCAAGCTGAAACAGAAATGTACTTTTTCTTAAGCCTCAGGTAAATGTTTCACTCTTTCATCCACGCCGCCACTTAGTTTTCTCCCTCTCACATGCGCATCATTATCTCAGTGGTATTTAGAATTCTTCACTTAGCAGATTGTGTAAATTGTGTCCCATTTACAATAAGCCGGATCATCTCTATTACAAAAAGAATGAAATATGTGGGATCTGGTGGTATTATATGGAATACTGAGACATGCGCACAGCTAATCCCAAATAAGACCTAAACCTGGATCGCAGATGTTCACAGTGTGTGTGAGTGGCACAAGAAAAGAACATTTTCACCCAGTGTTTTATTTTATCCATATTTATCAGAAGCATTGACAGATATTTGATATAATGCTGAGAGTGGAATGATCAAGTATTGATCTTATTATAATAACGATAAGCAGGCAGCGTATGAGGAGAGGTAGGCTCATTGTCAGGCGTTCCTCAAGGCCTAGTTCCGGGTCCTCTGATGATCCTTACACATCGTCTAACCAGCATTATTTTACAGATACAACATTAATTTTCTTAGGGTTGTCCCCTGAAGGTCAGTGAATCGAAACATCAGACAGAGACAATTCGGCTAACTTAGATTCTGAGTTTTTTTTTTTGTTTTTTTTTTTGTTAGTTGGTGCACAGTGTACTTTCAGTGATGTTTCTCTCCCAGTGAGCACGCCACTCTCCAGACCCAGACCCAGGGAGAGTCTGAGTGTGACAGGGTTCCCGGTCAGGCTCCATCTTTTACCTTCTGCTTGGAAGTGGTGAATATACACAGTAGCTTACAGCAACATGGTACAGTTTCGAGTTTCATTTTGACATCTAGTGTTGGCAAATAATGATGCACATTTTCGATCCGTAGTTAACATAGTTAGCACACATTATCTCAGATGGCTAACTTGGCTTGTTTACCATATTCTGTGAAGATTACTGTCACCCTGAACATCGTGCTGAACAATACTCATATTGAACATTCATTCATTCATTCATTCATTCATTCATTCATTCAATAATTCATTCATTTTCTATAACCACTTATCTTGTTGGGGGGTCAAGGAGGCTATCCCAGCTGACACTGAGCGAGAGGTGGGGTTCACCCTGGACAGGTCACCAGACTATCACAGGGCTGACACATAGAGACAGACAACCATTCACACTCACGTTCACACCTATGGCAAATTTAGAGTCACCAGTTAACCTGCATGTCTTTGGACTGTGGGAGGAAGCTGGAGTACCTGGAGGAAACCCACGCTGACACAGAGAGAACATGCAAATTTTGAACCAGGAACCCTAATGCTGTGAGGCGACAATGCTAACAACTGCAACAGCCAAATCCAATTTGACTGACATAATTCTGAGTCGAGTGCAGCCTTAAAGTTCCATCATAGTGCTTAAGACACAGTCATTTGCAGTTGAGGCCCATAAATCTACAGATCTGATGACATTTACATAATATACATTCAAAACTCTCTGCAATAACAGATAAAGCAGTAGCAACACCTCCAACAGCGCTGGGCAAAATCAGAACACACTACCTACAGTATATGCTGTGTACTTTGAGACAGTTTAAATTTGTCTGTTGTCTCACTCACTCTGTGGGTTGTATTTCACTAATAATTGGAATATTATTGGAAATATTTTATCAAATATAAAGTAACTTGGTCACTAGGTTAACTGGATTATCCCACAACAGTCATATCCGTGCTATTATTGTATTCATAACAGTTTCTCAATTGGCTTTCCAGAAGATTTTGAGTGTCATAATACAGATGCATATAGCCAAAATTTCTGACATGCTCTCCTGAACTGACAGTGAGAAATTCTTGTTGTCTAGCATCAGTTAGATTGTATTATTGCAAACACTGCTGCTAAAATATTTTCATGAAGGAGGAGAGGATAACATTAGTTGAGCTCCGTTTTGGATTTGCGTTATGTTGGGAAACAGGAGCACATTTTCTTTTTACAAGAAGTTACTCCCAAATCTTGTATTTGTATTTGTGATGTTTATTTTTCAGTGTTATAAATAGGGAGACAAAGTGTCAGAGAGGTATTCACAGAGACAGGCAGACATCACTTTAACAGGTAAACAGTCAGGCAAACGGTAGTGCAGATGGACAAGCAGGCAGCGGTCAGGCGGAGATGATGTCAGGTGAACAGTCAGCCAAACAGGCAGAAATTCAGCTGGGCTCCAGTCGATAAAGACGGAGAGGGAGGAGGGTTTACCTCCCTGCATGCATCACTCTCCCCTCAGGGACAGAGCCACAGTCACACACACACACACACACACACACAAACACACACACATGCACACATCCCTGCACCTAATCATGCTGGCGTACACACACATACCCACAGTAGGAAGCTGCACATCTAGAAATCTTTGTCAGTTACACAAACACGTGCATGCATGTACGTATATACAGTGTGTGTATACAGCATATATACACAGTAAACACACACACACACGTTGGTGCTGTAGGCCAGTTGCCCACATGGTCTAATGTGTTAGAGCGGTGCAGCAGAGGAAAGTAGGGCAATGGGAAACAAACGACAGGATGACTTTGATCCCCCTCCTCCTCCATTCCTCATCCGCCCCCATCCCCCTCACCCCTGCTACCCAAAGCTGAGTGGGGAAGGGATGGGATGAAGAGAAGAGGGGCAGCAAAGAGGGAGAGGGTCTGAACTGCAGGATGGATGGAGGAATGGAGGTCAGGCTGAATTAGAAAGAGAGGAGAGGAGGGAGCGTTGGATTAAATCATCCTCTCCATCTCCGTCACTGGTAAACTGGATGCTGCTGGATGGAGGCCAGCAGACTGAGACCAGGATCATTTCAGCCTGACGCTAAAACCACAGCGTAGTCTTTCTTCAGGAGTATCACTGAAAAAATTACTTGTCTGCGTTATTTGTTGGCAGCTCAGTATCCATATGAGATATGTTCATAATGGACGATTCTGCAGCGCTTGATTTCCACTCATTGTCAAAGTTCAGTGCCAGTGCAGGAAGCAGTTTGCTCTTTATTTAGAAAGGTGGAAAGAAAAGGTGTGGAGGCTGAGATGGAGGAGGGGCGAGGCAGTGTGTCAGACTTTCTGGAGTCCAACAATTAAAATGTTGTTGTTGTTTATACTATAGTTAAGTTGCCATAACCACAATCTTATGGTTAACATAAACTGAGGTTGTGCAGAATAGTATCGTGTCAGTGTTTTGTCTGTTGATGTGGTTGTTAAGGATATTTTCCATCTGACCTAACCTTGAGTGACGACATTTGTCTTGTTTGTGCCATAGTGCCATAGTCCTCCGCTTCAATGGATTCCAGCTTTTTTGGATTGGCGTTCTACCACATGACATTAGATTCTGAACAAAGAGTGATGTTCCCTTCTCAGATGGTTTCATTTAAATCGTTTTTACAGGCCTAAAGAGGTTAAATTATTTCAGTGTTTCACCATTAAAAACAAGAGAAATCCAAATCTGGAAAAGAAGCAATTTGTTTGTGATGTTTTTTTCTTTTATTGATTTATCATGTGACACCTTCAGAGGTCTTAACCCCCAAGTTGACAACCACTGGTCTGGTTCACAACCTGAAAATTGAACAACCTGATCAATTGGATGTATCACATTTGTGTTATTGTGTACCAACCAAATAAAAAAAAATGCATCAGTGTACAAATAAATAAATAAATAAATAATAAAAACACACTGTAATTGGCTGATCACTGTGATCAGGTCCAGGTAAAGCCTGCATGTTTTTGAGCCTTGTCAAACAATAAATGACACTTCATTAGACGATGATGCTCATGCTGCACTTTGACATGTGTTGCTCCAGGGCAGGACTGATCCTCATCACTATTTCATGAGTACCATGACCAAACTAATAACCTCCATATAGTGACCACATTCCTGGTCAGGGATGTCACTTTCCACCCATTAACTGTTAACCAAACAGTTAATTTTTAAGAAAAAAAATACATGAAAGCATTATCCATTTAGAAGATATTTTTATGTTTTGTGATGTAAATATTATAGATAGCACCAATGAGTAAGCAGCTTCATTGTGAGCTGCAAAACTCCTTCAGTGTTTTTATCTGTGTTAGCACCACTAGCCATGCTAACAGTGCCAACGGTGCTAACAGAGCTAACAGTGATAACATAGGGAATAATGCTAACTGGGGTTTGTGGCTAGAAATTAAGCTGTTCCCTCACTGGGATGACCTGGGAGGAGAGACGAGGGTGGACATATTTCCACAGTAGAGCTGTAGGGTCGAGATGGTGTTACTAGCAGGAATCAACCTAAAGACTAACATGTTTAGCCAGTCAAAAATATTGTCAACGGTTAACGGTTTACCATTGACATCCACAGATAGGACGCAGCTGCCATACAGAGCTGCCTTTGACTGATCTGAAGTGTGAAATCAAATTAACTGAAGGTACGATCCCTTAAACAAGTGAAAATTAAAAAATCTTCCTTGTAGAGGAAACCAGTGAAAATACAGCACCGACGACCAGATGCTGAAATGAATTCAAAGAACAAAGGCAGCTGTGATATTTCACATCAGTGTGTGCAGTGGGGAGTGATAATATTTTGTAACTGAGATGGCATCATTCTGGATCTGTGAACTCACCTGACTAACACATACAAGCTGGTTCATTTGGTTAAATTAATTTACTTCACACCATGTACAGCACACACACTAATTAATCTGTCAGCGAAAATCTGATTGTTCCTGTCCCTCAGAGTGTTTCATGCATATTAACTGACATGTTCAAGTAGCTTATCAGACTCTTGTAAAACAGTGTGCGCTGATGATGACTGTGATCGGCTCTCTGTGAGGTTTTGAAAACAGAAAGTGTCACGCTACTGCAAGACACCTCGGATACAAGCATCTGCGTGCCACTGAACTTTAAAATAAAACAGTGTGTCTTATGAATATTTCTCATGTAAATGCCTTTAGCATTGTTTCCCGAGCAGCACACACACACACACACACACACACACACACACACAGTTTGAGGTCATTGTGGTGTCAGCCTGCTGGAGGACCAGTGGCCAACTTAATGGAAGTAGCATTAAAAATGCACAGAAGCATTAACATGTGACATTTCTGTTTGATTTTGGGGGGTTTAAATGCTGTGGGTGTGTTTGTATGCTCTTTGCATGATCACAATAGTCGTTTGTGTGTTTTACATATGCACATTCATTATTTCCTATATGTTTGCGTGTGTAGCATCATGTTTTTACATGAGGCCGCATCTCATCTGGCTGCATAACTGCCCAATGTATGTTTGTATATGCTCTTAAGTCTCTCATCACATATGCAACTCTATGTGTGTGTGTGTGTGTGTGTGTGTGTGTGTTTGGTGTTTGTGTGTGTGTTGGTGAGATGCTCTCCACTGAGCAGGGTACAGGAGCTGCTTAATTATTAACACCCTCCACCCCCCACAAGACTCAAACTCAAATAAGAAGCTATGCAATTAATATTACAAACCCTTTATACTGCTGCTCAACAGTTACACACACACACACACACACACACACAGTGGTAACTAGCCCAACAATTAGTTTGGCTTACAGGAGCGAGCACCAGCTGAGATTGAGCACAACCTGTTGACATATTTATATTGTCTGTATTGTGTGTGTGTGTGTGTGTGTGTGTGTGTGTGTGTGTGTGTGTGTGTGTACATGCACACATGCAGACACTTATGTCCAGTTATGTGTGTGTAGCGTGCATGTGTTTGTTTGCCTGCACCATGATGTGCAGTATAGTGTGTATCTTTCACATTCTGTAAGTTGTGTGTATCCCATGTGTGTGTGTGTGTGCGTGCGTGTTTGTGTGTGTGTCTGGTAAGTGCAATTAGCCGGTTGACTTGGAGCAGAGTGCAGTAGCCTCCCGCCTGGCTGTAATGAGGTCTGGAGCTGTGAGAGACTGAAACCTCTGCAGCCTTTCACACAAGTGTCTGACTGAACTGGATAAGCTCTCAAATCAGCATGAACGCTGCCTTTTCCCTGAGTATCAGATGGTCAGCGGTGTAGTGCAAGTATAAAAGGAAAAAGTACAGCAGGCTAAATCAGCCAATTGGCCATGTAACTGTGTCCATGCTGTTGTACTTTGCAGAAATGACCTGATGCCAATTTTTTCAGCAGCAGTTGCAATTTTCTAACCACTTACTGTACTATTACTTTGACTTTCTCAGCCAGAACGCTGATCCCAGCTCAGAGCAACAAGTTCACACCACTTAGCTGTGGAATCTTGGAAAGTAGAAATTACTAATCACAGTGTACAAGGAAGGTTGATGGAAAATCAGGTTAACTTAACTGTTGCATATATGATCAGGTGTTACTGAATGAACTAGAGGACTGATACTGAAGTAAAGTAGAAGAGTAGAGAAGCAGTGAATTTACTTTTACTGTTATCCTTGCCAGTGACATAGCTCTACGAATGGCTACGTTGTTCTGTTGGTCTGACTTGAATTACTGGATAGATTGCAATAAAATTCATACAGACATTCATGTTACCCAGCAACATGTTAGATAAAGGAAAAAAGTCCGCACACCAAAAAAGCTCCAATGCAAATAAAATTGAATCACTTCATGGATGGGTGACGTTTCGGGCACAAGGCCCTTCAAACGACCTTCTGAGGAAGGGCCTTGTGCAAATGCAAATGTATTTGCACCAAGGGATGGTCAAATAAAATCATTAACAAATCTGTTTAAACTTCAAGTGTCAATATATTTTTTTTGTCCACCAGACTGAACTGAGCTGAACAATGTGGCTCTCCTCTCGTTCCTTGTTTTTCCTTTGTACAGTGTCAGAATGTTACACACCCAACATCCTTCACTCTCCACCCTCACCGTCCCCCCACCCAGTTCAACAAGCCCTGTAAGGTTCAAGGTGTCTGTGTGTTCACCATAGCCTGTGTGTGTGTGTGTGTGTGTGTGTGTGTGTGTATGTGTGTGTGGTTGGGGGTGTTTGTTAAGACCTTGGGAGTGTCAGTGTGCATTCTCTTATTGTTTTATGGTTTGGAGGGTTGAGGATGGCCAAAGGTTGGCTCCATAAAATGTGTCCCAATCTGAAATTTGTACCCGTGGTTATCAGCTGGCCCCCCTCCTCAGGAACATAAAGCACCATGCACACATGTCAGACATGCACACACACTCACACACACACACACGTGCAGTGCCTTTTAAAGTCAGTGCAGTAAAATAAAGAGACAGATACACACCTGAGGGACCACCTCAGTCTGTAGTGGAACATGACCTGACTCAGAGCTGATAACATGAGGAACACACAGGGATCAGTGTTTCTGTCGTTATGGGGAAAAATAACTTAATATGGGAGGAACTCCCTGGACTCACAGCCTGTCCAGTGTATACACTTCACTGCAGATAAAGAATCTTTGGGCGTCCATTAGGATGCAATTAAGTAACATTGATTTGAAATAAACAGAATCAACTCTGAGCTAATGTCTCGGGACTGGAAAGTATTTTAATATTTACAACTTACTGGCGTACACATCATTGAACAACTCAGGATGGACATCTAACCTGGGGAAAAAAAATGCAGCAGCCCGAGCACAAAGTCCAGATTCAACTTTTGGAGGAACGCAACCTGACGTCATGCTGCAGTGACCAGTCGTGTAGCTGGATCAAAATGGAAAGACGCCCGCGGTATTCACTATTTCAGTCATCACATCTTGGTGGAGCTGTGAAGGAGTGAGAGATGGATCTGACTGAGAAGCCAGGAACACTATTGGCAGACAGCATTTCACTCAAAGCAGCCCACCCTTAATTATACAAAACTTTGAGCCTTAATAAAACGTCAACAGGTGAGTTATATAAAAACTCACCCCCTGTACAGTTGTCATAAACAAGAGAATCAGCTATAGAGACTAGAGTTGTACCAATACCGATACCAATATTGGAAAAGGCTCCGATACTGCCTAAAATGCGGTATCGAGTATCGGCGAGTACAGCCTATGACCAATCCGATACCACGTAATGCCTCATGTCATTACGCATACACACACTACAGGCAAACAAAACGGAAACGGAGCGGAGTTTAAAAAGCATTCTACTGTAGCCTTTAAAATGTCTTTGTTACCAATATAAGAACCATGATGGTGGGACATTCAGTCACTTCACAGCTGTCCAAAACATGTGGTTTGTGCCAGGCGGACATGACTGATTTGATGGATTTATAGCATGATGGGATGACTGTACAATGATGTGTGTGGTATCATTGGAAAGCTCTAGTCCTGTGCTTTCATGTGATATGCGTGGCATTTCTGTGCGAGCCTGCATTCGCGAGGATTGGACTACCGTCAAGTGCTTGGTCTTGTCAGAAAGCTACAATTTTGCTGTTTCACGTGATATGCGTGGCTTCTCGCTATGACGTGGAGAAAATCAATAGAGAAGAACAGGTGTGAATTTGGACGCACTATGCGTCGTTCGGGCCCAAAGGGTTAACCTGTGTCTTGATCTGTGTCAACACTGGATAATAATGATAAAAAAAAGATTTATGGCATTCATTCTACTATTATGTATTTATTTCTTGATATTTTACATAGAGTTTTAGGAGTTGAGACATACAACAATTCATATCCCATCCATTTTTATTTTATGCGCTGGTATGGGATCGGTACTCGTATTGGCAGATACCTAAAGTTCAGGGATCGGAATCGGTATCAGGAAGGAAAAAGTGGTATCGGTACATCTCAAAATTGCATGGCTGTGATTATCTTTGGCCTGAATCACAGCCGTGCTAATATGCAGTACAACAGCTCTCTTTCTCGTGTGATATTGCATAAATATAGCCTACAGTAATATTAATATATTTCTCCTCAGTTGTTGTTGTTCAGCACTTGTGCATGTAAGATGTGATGGTTGGTCTGTGTGGTAGGCTGCTTGTCCCGCCCCTCCTTCACTGTGGTTTGACAGCTGGGTAAAAAGTGACAGTGACGAGCGAAGCGTTTTACTCTTGGCGACCAGAAAAAAACATGCAGAGCTCAGTGCAGAATGGAGGCTCAGTCTCATCACACTGCTTGTGTAGATTCCATTGCAGTTGACAAAATACGCTGGCCTCAGATTAAAAATGCTTTTCTGAGCTGAAGTTCTTTTTCTTTTTGTCTTCCATGTGTTGCTGTAGTTGTTCCTCTTCTTCCTTTGGTATTTAACAGCAGACAAGAACAATTGTAGGTGCTTTTGTTGCCCTGTCAAGTCTGGAACGACTGCTTCCTCGGTACCTACGATGCTGGAGGAAGATGTTTTTAGAATCGGGCATTGACTTGGTAACAAAGTACTGGTGTTTGTGACAACCAAATATTATAAGAACTGTTGGACAGAGATATGTTAGATTTATCTTATCAGTGACGACAAAAGGATGCACAGAAACCTGATGGTGGTCAGCTTAGCAGGGCATTCATAGCTTCTGTTCAGGAAAATTGTTAGTTTATAAAAAGTGACATTTGCCCTGGAGATATGATTTCACATTTATGTAATTCAAGAAAAAAAATAGCGTTTTATGTAAAGACAGCAGCCCAAGGACGACTAATGTGCTCTCACTGATGATCACTATTACTTAGCACTGCAATCCATCACAAGAGACTGTGCAGTGTATATCTGAAACAGTGCGTGGTTGGTGTCTCTGTCAGTGCGGAGGTTAATGTTTAAAAGAGACTGACGGAGATATTCAGAGAGAACAACGATGGAGGAAAACCAGTGAACTGAAAGAAGAAGGGGCCAAATGGAGAGAATAAGAGGAGCTGTGGAGAAAAGAGAGGATACAGGGTGGAGGTTAAGAGTGGAGGCTTGCCCCCGAGGTGGACGAGATGAGACAGATGTTAGAGAGACGAGAGGGGCGGAGGGGCTCTAACCCTCCAATCCAAACCACCCAGATGTTAAAGCTTCAACTCAGTGTGGCCTGCTGAGCATCAGCATCTTTCCATCCTTCCTCCTTTATTTTCCGCCCCATCCACCCATCTCTCCTCCTCCTCTCCCTCTTTCCGCAATCCTCCTTGTGAGCCGGAAGGGTTAAACACACACATACAAAACCTAAACCAGTCCAACCCTGAAAATAATCATCATCATCTTCACCCTCCCCCCCGTCCACACACACACACAAATGCAAACACAGATCCAGGGATAGATTCATGCGCTTCATCCTTTACACATGTTGACGTACTACATGGACACAAAAACATTTACAGACACACACATGCAGATTTATGAAGGATTACCCTCCGCACATACTGCAGTGTAGATACTGTAGCTGCCCCTCCATCAGTTGTCATCTGTTGGTTTTAGCAGCATCAGTACATAAATCCTGTCCTAACAGTATTAGCTGTATAAATCCTGACTCAAACATGAGATAACTAACGCAGTGAGTGTTTTCATGTTTCTGATGATTCATCTCCAGCAGGAAGTTCTCGTCTCCCGAAAGCTAACTTTTCAAATCGAGAAAGTGGATGAGAATCAATTTTTCTTTCCCTCCTCATCATCGCTGGTCAGTTTTGACCTTTTGCGCTCCATTATCCACAGTAAAGCCTGGCCTCGGGGTTATGAATCACTTTCCACAGGACACTGAGAATGTCAGCTGTCAGTCACAGTGAGGAAAATCAGTAGACCTCGGAGGGTAAGAGGGGAGTGCAATCAGCATCACCTCAGTGTGATACCGTAGTTACACAGCAGCTGAGACGTTGTCATTTTTGTGTAAGTTCGTCCGAATGCAGAGGAACAAGTGAGGTGGGAATCTGGTTTTGAGAATTCTGCCATTAGATGCACGTATCACTTATCACTTAAAGCGATAAATATTAAAGTAACCATAAATGATTCCACATTGACAGTGAGCAGAGTTTGTGGAGGTTTACGCTGCCAAAGTGCCTTCGTATTGTAAGTTGTGAGGGTTTGCAGTGATGCGCTTAATATAATTTCAGTAAAAATAGTTTGGAGGTATTATCTAAAACAGTGACTTATAAAAGAAAAATGAAAAACATTTGCTGCTCCAACCTCTCAGATGTGAAGATTTGCTGCTTTATTACATTTTACTGTTTAAAATCTTTGGGTTTTAGACAGGCAGGGTTTGAACAGAAATAATTTGAGGATGGACACTGAATTAAAAGGTACTCTTTTCCCATGTTTTTGTGTCAAAGAAACTTGTGGGATCAGCAGTTTTGAGTAATGAGTATGAGTATGAGTATTAAGTATTGAGAGAGAGCAGTTGCAAAAACAGGTTGCAACAATCCGGGGCAGGTGTACCCCATTGATTAACATCCATTAAAAGTGCTTAAATTTGCCACTGACAGGCTCAGATTGTTATTATGAGGGTCTTACAAAATAATGTAAGTCTGTGTTTTGCCCTGCTAATGAGAAGTCTCGTTCTTTAATCTCAGAAGAGTTGACTTGTTGCAGGGAGTAAACGGTGGAAAGGTGAGTGAGAGTCGAAGAGAGGAGGAGTGCTGGTAATAGTACAGAACAGTTCCTCCAGGATTTCATACGCTATTTTTGTGATTGTTGCAGCCTGAAATGTTTGATTTCACTGTAGCTTTCGCAAAAAATTGGGATGCATGTAGCAATATTTCATGGCTTTTCTATAGCACAAGCTAACACAGCAGCAGCAGCTAACATCTGACACTGAGCCGTTAATCAGTCCCAACAATTTCACACTAAAATGGCTCGACTCTGTTAATAATGTATGTAACTTTAGCCACGTGATGCTGACAGTTACCCTGTGACTGTTTGTCAGCAGTAATCAGAGAGGAGGGGCTGAGCGAATCAATACGCTGCATGCAACGCTACAAAACAATAAGATTTTACCTCCTCTAAATATGTGGTAAAGTTGGGATAGTTGGAGAAAATTGCAAGGGCGCACAAAATTCACAGAGACTGGCTGAATTTGGGGAAATTGTTGTGATCATAACATCCTGAAGGGACTGACAAAAAGTGTATCTTACCCTTATCTGAAAGATTTTCGGTGTTATGGCAGAATATTTAGCTGATTTCGACAGCATGATAAAGTCTGCAAGATTTCAGAAAGAAACTTCTTCTGTCGTGAGACTTGGACACAAAACAGACCCTCTGTAAAGTCCTTTCAGTAATGTTGTAAGACTCATGATAACAATCTGAGCCTGTCAGTGTCAGAAACAAGCAATTTCAATGGATGTAAACTGACTGCTCCAAGTGCAGTGCAGCTTGTTTCGCAGCTGCAGGCTGCAGCGCTCTCTCTCATTACTGGACCAAAAGTCGTTTCTCTCACAATTCACTTCAACTCAAAAATATGGGAAAATATATTCCACATTGAAAAATACCAAAGATCCCCTTCAAACAAAAGCCATCATGACCAGATTCAGCAATACCAAAAACTAATTATTGGTTTCTCCTATATTTAGGATTGCAAATAAACTGCAAATAAAGAGCAGCCACACGAAACACAAGTCGAGAAATAACTTAAATTGAGAGCAAAATGAAATTTAGCTGTGCAGTCTCTGTGTCTCTGGGGGAAACAGCAGACTAACAGCAGTTTAAAAGAACGTCTAAAAACAAAAATAAAAACCTGCTAAAGCTTTGAAATGTGAAGATTATTTCTCTGACTTCACAGTCATCTTGTTCTTAGCCTTAAAAATGTTTACATTAATAAACAGATGATTATTTTTTAATGAGGCTCCTGTTGTGGCTCTTTACCCTGATTAAATCAGAGCTGTGGGGAATTTCACTTTCACTTATTAGTGTATTTGTTTATTCCCTCCCTGCTCGCAGCTTCCTTTACGTCCTTCCTTCCTTCCTTTCTCCTTCACAGCGGTGTTAGATGGTTTGTTTCCACGTTTCTCCTCTTTGCTTTTTTCTCCGTCCTAATTCTGATTTATTATCACCGATGAATGGGGAGAAGTCAGTGGACTCTGCATTTGCATTTAGTCGCGTCCTTTAATACAAACACAGTGCAATCTCTCTGGTTCCTCCTCTGTCAGCTCCATCCTGCTCATCCTTTCTCTCCCTTTCTCTGTTCCTCCTATTCAAACTTTATCTGATTTTTTTTTGTGCTTGTCCAGCTCTCCTTCTGAAAGAGGAGGGGGAGAATTGAGGAGTTCAGAGTCAAGGGCAGCTCACCAGCTGCAGTGTCATTTTCTGAATACAAGACAAGCAAACGCACATTTTATTATCTTCACCCTCTTTCTCTTCTGCTCTAATGTCTGTCTGTGTTTGTTTGTGTGTGTTTGTTTTTGTTCAGAGCCTGATCCATACATCTGTGGAAAAAGGAAGTGGAGTACTCAGGTCCATCTTCCACTCTCTCTTCTCTCTCACAGAGCAGAGCTGCTTTTAGTCCACAGTTGGAAGTGATTGAGAGAGATTGTTTTGTCCTGTGAAAGCTGAGTTGAGTCAACATTTTCTGAGCCAAATACAGAAGGGCAGTTTATTGTTTGGCTTATAAAAGGTTGAAAAATGTTTGAAAATGTCCCTCATAAGTTTCCAGAGCTCAGGGTCTTTAAAATTAAAGATATTTACTTCACTGCGAATTAATAGCAGCAAATCCTCATGTTTATTTACAAGATGATCTGTTGATTGTTTGTCATTAACAATAATCAGCTCATCACTTTGTTGTTAATTGTAACTGTTTTTTAGTCATCCTGTCTCGCTCTGGGAAACTCATATCATTAAGTTGACAAAAACGCCAAACACAAGATTCATTT
Organism: Epinephelus lanceolatus; assembly: GCF_041903045.1. Taxonomy (NCBI): domain Eukaryota; kingdom Metazoa; phylum Chordata; class Actinopteri; order Perciformes; family Serranidae; genus Epinephelus; species Epinephelus lanceolatus. The sequence continues at coordinate 4,552,898 of NC_135741.1, read as the reverse complement.
ACGACATTTTCCTGGAGCTTTCATCAACATCTCACAGCCCTCCTTAACAGATGGAAAATGCAGCTCAGTTGTCACTAATAATTTCGAAGCTTTACATATATTTTTCAAAGTCGCTAACAATGTTTGTACTGTCTTATTTAATTAATTTTGGGGTGAAGCCAAAGCTCAAAAGAAAACATGATCTACATTTCGCTAAAACGTTAGTAGCACTATTGAAGTAGCAACCAGGATGTACAGGAAGGGTTGTGTTCTGGTGGTCTTTGTGTCGAGAGATGAAAACAAAGCAACGCTAAAGGCTAGTTGCTGTTTGACCTTCACACACACACACACACACGCACACACACCACAGACACACCACAGACACACAGGAGGGTGGGTAGTATGTTTTACGAACATCAGTCCTTGGCCTTGTCTGTTGAAGGCAGATAGGAAGGAGGTACCAGCACCCCGTGACCTTAGCCCTGTGTGTGTGTGTGTGTGTGTGTGTGTGTGTGTGTGTGTGTGTGTGTGTGTGTGTGTGTGTGTGTGTGTGTTTTCTGTGATTGCAGCCCTCAGAACAATATGCATGGGCAATAAAGATCAGACATGTCTAGTTAAAGTTGACTGAAATTCAAATGTTGTATAAGTTAGACAGCAAAATGTTTCAGTGATGTTTTATACAAACAGTATCAATAATAATCAAACAAACCAATAATGTATTTGTCACATTAAATCATATGAGGTACAACTCTAGTGAAACGTGATCCTGTCAGCTCCGTCTGCTTGTTTTAATTAAGTCCTTTTCCAAGTCTTCTTACATTGAAGGCTGCTGCCATGTAATTGTCCATGTTTCCAGACTGGCTGCAGTGTGTGTTTATGGCGTCACAGATGGTTCTGGCAATCCATGGTTTCTGGTTGTGGAATGATTGAACTGCAGTTTTAGATACAGATGCTTCTGTTGTATAACAAATTAAATCCACAACAGACTCAGTGACTTTATTGCTGTCATCAGTGACGTTGACGGTAGTGCCCTGAAACGTGCTCTAGACTCTGGTTGCCTCCATCTCTGGCGTCGCTGGGCTTGGAGAGAGTCATAGTTTTTGTACATATTTGACCTTAACAAAATGACCACATGGATGCTCCTCCAGAACACGGGCAGCGCCACTTTGCAGCCGCGACTGAAACACATACAGCAGTGATCCAGAGTGTTTGTTCCCCTTGTGGCGCAGGGCGAGCAGGAACAGGACAGCACCTCACATTCTCACCATCACACCAGTCCTTATTCACTTTAAAACACATGCTTCTCTTGCCACAGTCCTCTGCTCTGTCAGATCTGCGTATTAAAGAAAGAGCCTCCTGGTTAAATGACGCTGTCCAGGACTTAACCAAGTTTCAGTGACTCAAATTTTACAGTTTCAGATATCTATGGGGTCAGATCAGTCTCATAATGAATGAACTCACGCAGGGTTTTTCACGAATGCACATGCTCCGGTTTGCTCCAGATTCATCAGTTAATCAGGTGTGTTCGCTTTCAGCCAATCGTATGGCTCCTTACATAGGCTGTATTCATAGTTTATGTTCATTCAAACATGTTACTTGGCTAAGCAGAACGCTTCAACTCATTATAATTAATTAATAATGAGGGATAATAAGATAAATGTGTTACTTACAGGTTGAGATTGATCCATGTCTCTTCCACCGTTTCAGTCTAGCGCGTCTTGTTTGAACACTGCAAACAGTAGCTCGGTAGCTCTGCGATTGGTTTAAAAGTGTGGAGAAAATGTAAGGAGCCATACGATTGGCTGAAAGCGAACACACCTGATTAACTGGTTAATCTGTCAATCAGAATCATAAATTTGATTGACAGATTTATCAGCCAACGGTGACGTTCGTTGACCTGCGACGTCAGGGGAGTCTCAAAATTCACCACACAGATTTCTCTCACAAATGTAGAGAGGTTCACAAATGAGAAGCAGTTCATAAATGCACATTCAGCGATTCACATGATCTGTGAATTTATATTACAAGTTTGCATAAAAATTATATTTGTGAACCAGAGCGTGTGCATTAGTGAGTCCGAAATACAACTGTGAAGCAGAGCATGTGCATTTGTGAAAAACCCTGCGTGAGTTCATTCATTATGAGACTGATCTGACCCCATAGATATCTACTGGAAACTGATTCAGCACCGAGGTGGTCCAGTTTATCATCTGACACCTATGCACTGGCTGGCATGACGCTAGTTCGGCTGTCGACCATCATTTCCATCTTTTCCTCAATGTTTACTGATGATTACATTTGAAAACCTCAATGTAGCCAGCTCGCAGAAGCCGGCAGGAGGAGAGTTTACATACTGGTGATTTGATTTCCTCATCCCAATAAGTTACTCGCAGCCACACACCACCACCGTCCAGCACCAAATCACAGAAAGCACGGGCAACACAAAATTATAATAATCATCTGAGCTGAGTCTTGAATAACAAAGAGTAGTGTTTGCAGAAAAAAAAATGATGTTTCAATCACAGGACCTCTGCAGGTAGAAATTATCTCATCAAAACTGCATTCATTAACATAAGATAGCTGTTAGTATGTCAAAAAGGTCTTTGCTTACCTACTGAAAAAGTATTACATGAATATCATGAATGCTTAAGTTTGTATTTTGAAAATTTGGGGGGAGTTTAAGGAGGAAAATGTCTGTTAGGGTTTAAATCTATCAGGGTTATTTTTTGAATATTTCATGTGTTTGTCTGACGGCTATAAAAAGGAAATAGGCAGGGAGGCGTGCAGAGGGAGGACTTTAACTGGTTAATAAAGACCCGAGGTGAGTTGTGATAGCCAGTCAAGTTTTACAGCGAGGTCATAAAGTTTCACAAAATATGGTTCTAGACAGCAGATGGAGAAGAAGTCTATGTGTGTGTGTGTGTGTGTGTTAGTGTGTGTGGGTGGATGTAAATGGGGCTGTGTCTCCAAATCCTGCCCATTGAGCTCTCAGACTGTTGAACTAACACAGTCTGCTGCTTTAAAACACACTGAAGGCAGCTGACTCGCCACCGATAAAATGTTTCATACCTCAAAACTCAAATTTGTATGCTTCGCGTCCAGCACTTTGTGACTGCGCTTCTCTGACTTTACCTTTCACCTTCTTTGCATTTGTTTAGATTATTTATTAAGATACGGTTCATTGTTTAGAAAGGGAAAGTCTGTCGAGTAATTCTGATAAACCTCTTCACTCCAGCGTTCACAAAATAATTGACCAGTATCGATCCAGCAGCACCACATTTGAACACAATGTGTCCATAAGGATTTTTTCTGTCCGAGCAGAAAATATATAGTATATAATGTCTTATATTATTCTGTACCGTGTACTCTATAACCTCTGCATGGTTGTCAAGGAAACCTCTCCTTCACTCTCCACTGAGTGACTCCATTAGGTGAGAGCGGTGTGATCATGTGTAGGTATTCAGATTCGGATAATGCGAGTGTGCTTTTGAAGGCTGATGCGGATATTGATATTTTGTGTTGATAATCCATATCTTTAAATTCATGCAATGATTTCATAATTTATGGAGCATTATGTGATCAGTATGTCATAATTAAAATAAAACATTCATGCATTCTTTGCGTGGAAATTGATTAACATAAGGGCTTCACATTGCTGCTGGTATTGATCTGGGAAATAGTAAATATGTAATAAGTCATTATGATGGAGGTGAATAACTCCAACTGAACCTCATCAGCTCTGTATCATCTGCCACATACACTGCATCAGTACAACTGTAAGAAGATACAAACATATCATTCTTGTGGTGATGATTTGATTAATTTAAATTTCTTCATGTGTTTGTCCATCTCTGTGTGACAATAGTCAATTGATTTTGATTCTTTGTATTTGTTGCACGCAGCAACACGACTAAAAAAATCAAAGGTTGAAAATTGTGTAAATGGTGTCAAAGCTTTTTTTTTTTTTTTTTTTTGAGAGGAGAAATGTGGAAACCATCTAACACCGCTGTGAAGGAGAAAGGAAGGAAGGCAGCAAAAGGAAGCTGCAATTAAGCGCCAGTCAGTCTGTAAGTGTCAGAAAAATGTCCATCACAGACCCTTTTTATACCTGGTGTTGCTGACATGCATCTTGGGTGATCAGATCACAAGTTGACAGCGCCATGGTCAGAATATGAGACAGTGGGCACAGGTATACAAAGGGCACCACCACTTCTCCTACACAGGAGCAAGACTTTGTGGTCGTTTTGTGTCTCTTTGGTGTAATTTTGTGCGTTTTTCAAGCTATTTTTGGGGGCTTTTTGCCTTTATTTGATAGGACAGCTATAGTGTGGAAGGAGAAGATCAATCAATCAATCAATTTTATTTATAAAGCCCAATATCACAAATCACAATTTGCCTCACAGGGCTTTACAGCATACTACATCCCTCTGTCCTTATGACCCTCACAGCTGATCAGGAAAAACTCCCCAAAAAACCCCTTTAATGGGGAAAAAAAACGGTAGAAACCTCAGGAAGAGCAACTGAGGAGGGATCCCTCTTCCAGGACGGACAGACGTGCAATAGATGTCGTACAGAACAGATCAGCATAATAAATTAACAGTAATCTGCATGACACAATGAGACAGAGAGAGAGACAGAAGGAGAGAGAGAGAGAGAGAGAGAGAGATGCAGGTAATGACAGTAGCTTACAACATTATTGAAAGTAATAATATTATAGTTATAGTTCTGGCTACTGTGGTACAATATGTTGAAGGTATGTATTAATATCTGGCAGTATACATGTGTGACAATAGTCATATGTGTATAATAACAGTAGAAGTATGACTAATGACTAATGATGGCAGCAGCAGCAGGAGGCATCTGGCAGGACCACGGCAGCAGCACAACCAAGATAGTGAAGGGAAATTAAATGCAGCAAAGGGACATGGATTGGAATCAAACCCGTGGCCACTGCGGCAAGGACACAGCCTTTGTACATGGGGCGCCTGCTCTACAAGGTGAGCTAGTGGACGACCCATTTTGTGTCTTTTTCTTGTTGTATCTTCATGGTCCTAACCCTAACCCTTCATTTTGAGTCTCTTCCTGGTTGGTCGGCCATTTGAAATTTCGAAGGTGAAGGCTGGGAGGGGACCCTGACACTTTGGACCCCTGTGCCTGGGAAGCCCATTCAGTAATCCATTAATGGGCAGCACTACAAGTGTAAACAACCACAAAGAAGCATTGTGATCCTATCACTTCAAGAGGTGGTCTGGGATACATTTGACCTCATGTCTTTTGTGTTGTGAACACAATGCGTCCTGATGCGTCCACAAGGACTACATCATCAGTGCAGGACATGGTGGTCGTCTTGGTGACAGCGCGCTGATGCTACATAATTTGTGTAATTTCACGAGTTGGACAAAGTGTTGTCAGACCACCCATTGTTTTGGAAGGCGACGTTTTGAGTTCTGTTGAGAGTGATATTTCCAGCTGTACCGACACAACCGCTAACTTGACTAGCGAGCAGCTAGCGAGAGTGTCGGTGTAACAACTGTGCATGGAGCCCTTTGACCTTGTAGCGTAAATGACATAGGCAGTAAAGAAATCTGAACATGAGAGGTCAGCTGGAGACGCATGGTAGACACAGGTGTGAATGCCAGTGTGTCTCAGCTGTCCACTCGTGTTCGAATCACGGAAACGCATGTTACCCACAGGTGTAAACAGGCTCACAGTTTCCTAAAGTCCAAGATAATGACCTCAAATATCTCACATTGCTGTTTTATAATTTTGTAATCAATGGCTCATTAAAATAACAGCTGACGTAATGGACTCAGTGTTTCAGCATTAGAAGAACGTTTGGGGAGGTGGTAAACATACTGTAGCATTAATATTGAACATACACAGGAGCTGATAGGACTCTGGAGTGGGAGTTTACTGTAGATAAAGGGATATGCAGGGTCATCAGGGTTAGACAGAGGACCTCGAGGTGATATATAGATAATAGAGAGCTCTGTTCTGTCGTCGGGAGCAGATATTAGACAGGGTTATAGGACATTAGGGATAGATACAGACTCTTGGGGAAGAGATAAAACTTTGTGCTGGAGTTTGGGGAGAAGTACATCAAATACATCAACTAATCTAGAGATCCGGAGGGGAGACGGGGCTCAATATTGGGCTCTGGGTGGTAGTTAGGGGTAGATACTGCACTCTGGAGGAAACCTGAGAGTTGATTTAGATCTTTTGCAGAAATGGGGGGTAGAATTAGGAATTGTGGAGGTGTTAGGATCAGATATAGGACTCCTGGGGGGAGTGCAAGTGATACAGAGACAGTTATTGTGTCAATAAGTTGGAGCTAACAGTGGGAGTGTGTGTGTTTCTGGAGCTGGTATTGTAGGAATGATGTGTGTGTGTGTGTGTGTGTGTGTGTGTGGGAGTGGTGCAGAGAGCGAGGTCGAGAGCAGCTCTATAGTCTGCGTCTTTGTGTTCCTCACGTATCGTGTGTGTGTGTGTGTGTGTGTGTGTGTGTGTGGGAGGCAGGCAGAGAGGGAGGGGCTCCCAGCATTGTCTTTCACCTCTCAAGGCCACAGACACAGCCGCAAGCTGCAGGATGCACACACACACGCACACACACACACACGCACTCGCACTGCAGCAAGTGACTGAAAAGAGATAAGTGAAAGACGTAGGGGAAAGATAGAGTCGATGGGTGGAGGGAAGGGACGATCGCAGGGGAAGACAAGGTGTGAGACAAAACGATAAGACAGATGGAGGGAGGAAATTTGAGGGATTGGATTTTAAAAGGAGAACGGCTGCAGAGTCGAAGTAGGGATGAAGACAGAAGAAGAAGTGATAAAAGGAGTGTGCGACAGAAGAATACAGGACCAGGCTGGATGGGGGAGTTTGAGAGATCAGATATTGTAAAGAGACACAATAAAGTGAGGAAGGAGCATAAAGAATAATTTATAGATCAAGAAATACACACAGCAAAGAATTGTGGGCTAAAGAGACAGACAGCTAGTATCAAAGACGGTGCTTTGGTCCCGGTGGAGAAGATTTGTCATGAGATGAGTCATTACAGTGGATGTCACAATCTAATATCGTTTGTCGGGATGGGTTCTGATAGTGGGTTCCATTTTGAATTCGGTTTTAAGTTGGTCAAATAGCAAGATTTGCTAAGCTCTGTGGCCAACGAATCCCTCATCGAGTCTTTCACTCATAATCTTCCATGGATCATGTCTTCAGCCCCCTTCTGACTTTACATCTGCAAAGAACAATCCTTGACTTGAGCAAAAGTGTGGTATTATTCAACATGGGCCCAGTTTTCTCATGTTTTTGTGCCCATGTAACTAATGGGAACAACAGTTTTTGAAATTCGTCCAGTGTTAAGCGAGAGAGCTGCAGCCAGCAGCACCCAAAACCAGCTGCACTCACGCAACTGAGCACTGTTAATTTACGTCCACTGAAGGTGTTTGTTTTTGCCACAGACAGGCTCAGATTGGTATTGTAAGTGTCTGACAGCTTAAGGAAAAGATCACTGCAGAGACAGACCATTTTGTTAGAGTAAGAGCCTGTTTACTTCACCAGAAACAGACCTGAAATCGCCATCACCGACCCCACCAGACTCCATTTAAATAAACAGTATTTTTAGCTTGTATAAAAGCAGCATATTTTAGCATATTTTCACATCTAACTGGGTGAATTAAAGGTTTATTTCAACCAATCCAGAGTTGGTGATAATTGGGAAAGTGTGAACGATGAACGAAGACTGTTTTTGTGAGTTTATTTTGTATTTATAAACTTTGAATGAAGTGTGTTTTGCGATGATAAAATTACTGTTTATGTGAATGGAGTTTGGTAGGTCTGGTGATGTCAATTTTTGGGCTGTTTCTGGTTCAACAAAAAGGATGTTACTCCTGAAAAGCAAGGTCTATCTCTGCAGGGATCCTTTCTATAATGCGGCAAAACACTTAGAATAACAATCTGAGCCTGTCAGTGGCAAAAACACTTTTAGTGGGTGTAAATTGACAGCGCTCAAATGCCCGCAGGGATTACACTGCAGCCTGTTTTGCCGCTGCTGGCTGCAGCAGTCTCGCTCAATACTCAACCAGTTTCAAAGCGTTGTTCTTATCAGATATGTATCTACTGTTCATCACACTAAAGTTAGAACTTTAAAGAGTTGGGAAGGATGAGTGCTTGGCCCAGTGCCGGCCTCACACCATATTCTGTGACCTGTAGTGGCAACAAAAAGTCAGCCCTCAGGTAACATTAAGTGTTTTACACATGCGGAAAAATCAGCAATTTATTTAGTTGATATTTGCTGAATAATTAAGTATAATTAATATTATCTCTACAGCTGTCACACAGCCCCCCTAGTGAGGAGCAAATGCAGTTTTTCTCTGGACAGCGATAATGATTGTTACAGAGCAGTGACACAATATGTGATGTAAGCCTTACACCCTTTCAGCACAGTAGAATCTCTGTTGTTTAGGTACGATACTGACTGAAATAAAAACACGTCGTCATTCCCCACCAAACCAGCTACCCTAAAAAGACTCAGGGATTCAGAAGTGGATTCAGGCGAAGAGCTAACTAAGCCCACCACGGTGTCAAAGTAATACACCCACCACTGGCTGATAAACCTTTGATTTACATACTGATGTGAAATAAGAAGAAGCAGTTTCAACTCTTTTTATGACATGACGTGCACCGCGGCGTGTATCCTCTCAGAAGATGATGCAGAGGAAGCCTGTACTGTACAAATCACAGTCAGAGACAAATCACATGCCAAGGCATCAGTGTATACTGTAGTGAAATGAATAAATCTTGGACTCATGCATCATTTGTGGCATCATGCTGTGTGAGGCTGCTTGTTTGTGGTTTCTGTTTCCTGACAAAGAACTTTTTGGTTGAAGCACTGGAACAAACTGGCTGTTGATTCAGGTCTTTCTTTTCTGAGGAATTAAAGTTTTCTACCTCTGCTCTGTTTTTCAGTGCTTAAACAATAATGTTGACCAATTGATAAGTCAGTAAATGGACAGTTTGAGAGTGGGTGAATCAGTTGGTTTTCTGCTTTTTAAATCCAACAATATGCTTCCTTCTCAGTTTTATGTCACTGCATTGAACAGTTTTGTTTTTTTGACTTTGGTCACACAGAAAGATAATTTGAAGATATATCCTTGAGCTTGTGTTCGGTAATTTTGGCCTGTTTGGCATCAGAATGCAGGTGAAAAAATCTCATTCCTCTTCCCAGTAAGGTGCAATGGAGTGTTTAAAAGTTACTCTTGCTGCACTGTATTTGGGCGTGCCGGTGCTGATTGTTACGCTGTGGAAAGGATGAGGAAAGACACTTAAATGCTCGGCTGGCAGCCGATGAAGCAGCAGGAGTAACACTGAATCTCCATCAGCTGATAATTAAACTGCAGCAGGTAGTAAAAATGCTGCGACAAAGTTTGCAGAAATTTTACAGCCCCTTTTCCATTTGGATTCAGCTTCTACAAGGCATGTGACATGTGTTTATTAGTCTGGATGTTTTTTTGCCCCTGAGACATCATTTTAAGTGAACATAAGTGTCGTATGCTGTTTTGTGCCATGTAGAAATGGAGTGGAAGCAACAGGGCTCAAAGGCACACCCAATGAAATCCAAACCAACAGGAAATTACCCTCTCACACAAGGGTTTATGGGATATCGACATCAATAATAAGTAGTTTTTTTGTGCTTGAGAAGTCAGCGCAGAACAAAATGAAAAAAGGATGAACTGCAGTCGGGGACATTCAGATATTCAGTGTGGTACAAGGAAGAGGATGCTAGAATTAAGTCCATCAGGTTACAGGAAATGAGTTGAAAATTGCGTAGTGTATTTTCTCATCTGGCCTGGGAACGCCTCAGGATCCCCCAGAAGGAGCTGGAAAGCATTGCTGGGGAGAGGGACGTCAGGGATGCTTTGCTTAGCCTGCTGCCCCCGTAACCCAGTCTTGGATAGGTGGATGAAAAAGGACCGATGGATGGATAGAAATACATCGAAGACAGCTTCTGTTTGCAGTATTCCTGCCTCACAATGGTTCGTTGATCTGAGAGATTGTATGTCAAATGTTAGCGAGTTGAAAAACTACAAAGGAGAAGGTGACCCACTCACCCATTTGTGTGTATGACTTTATACCCTAAACACTTGGGGTCATATGTTCATGTGTGTACGTCTGTATTCATTGTGTGTTTCAGTGTCCTCACAGGGTGGCACATTGTGTGAATCAGGGGCGAGAAGATGATGATGACGGTGATTTGTGTGGACCTTCAAATGAATGTTAACTGTCATATCGGCAGGTTAATTAAATTAGGTAAAGCTCATCAAAGCGACGTTGAGACAGCATTAATGTGTTTTTGTCTAACGGTCAGGGCCCAGAACGACGCTAAGTTTTAAAGCTTTAAAGACACACGTTTGTCACTTGCAACCTTGATCGTAAACCAATTTCCAGGGGTTGATTATGTTGTGAGATGTTGCAAGCCGGCTTCTAATAAAAACTCAGAATGTGAGGAATGTCAAGGCATGTCTCTGGTATGCAGGCATACAGGGAAAATGTGTCACAGTAATTTTCTGCCATTTAAAAAATTCTATTATAAATATATTGTGGAACAAATTTAAGTTGAAAGGAAGGCAGCACGTAGAATTACTCTGATTTGACACTTTAGGGAAACTGCAGGAGCCGTGCAACCAACAACGCTACCTTGAAGACAGATGAAAACTACATTTTTTGAATTACATCTGCTGTTACCAGGAAGTGAAACACTCTGTGCGCTATGGCTAAATTCTGTGCCTCAGGTTTTATGGTTATGGATCCATCTGTGTATCTTCAAAAAAGCAAATCGTCTTGCAGATTGTTGCCTTCTGGCCACTGACAGACTTTAGATCACTAGCTACACTGACCTCTGGGAAACACTTTAAAATCTTACATGACTTGCTGCTCTTAGTAAAGAAAATACATCTGAAACGCGTATTACAACTCCCCGCAAAGTCAGTGAGAACAGTGATGAAAAAAAGCCTCATTGTTGAGTCAAGACCATATCTGCTCAGTGAGGAAGTAATTATCTTGCATTAAAGCATTTTCATACAGCATTGATATAAACTCACTTTACAGCCTGATACATGGACTATCAAGGGAGAGGGTAGATGAACGTTGGTAAGAGCAAAGAGAAAGCAAAAACATAAAGAGGAGTGAAGCCGGAGGGAGAATATGAAAGTAGAGAAAAAAATAATTGGAACAGAGTGGTTCTGTGCCTCTCTCCAAAAAAACAAGTGAATTATTGAGCTACATGGAAGCCAATTATAGAGGGAGGAAGAGAGAAGAAACAAAGCCTCCCAAACCCCGTCACAATCTTCCATCCCTGCTCGGATCCCCGCTGTCCCCCAGCAGAGCAGAGTACAGTACATTAAAGTACATTAAAGCTGCAGCTCCCTCTGCCTCTCTGGCCCACATACAGTTCACCTCCCCATCAATCTTTCAAGGCTAACCCCAAAAATATAGAGCAAACCTAATTTAGCGTGAGTCAACACACCCTCCCTGGGTGCAGGGGTAGAGATGGTGTGTTTCCTTGTTCCTGTGAATGTTTCTACAAAACAGAAGCTCCTGAGGTAAATTAGATCTGCTCTGTCTCTGTGTTTTTCTCCCCAGTCACAAAATAAATACAAACGTGTTCACATCCACTAAACAAGTGCTGGAATAAGTACTTTTACTCAAGAGCTGTACTCGAGTATTTTCATTTAATGCAACTTTATGCTTCTACTCCACTACATCTCTTTAGTGTCTTTAAGATCACATCTTTTCATCCCCTTCCTGTCCAGCGGAAAACAATGTATCTCCAGATGTGTTGATGTTGAATGTTTGTGATAAACTGAAGGGTGAAGTTTTCCTTTATGTGTTGAGAAAATTGTCCACCTTCTTAAAGGGGAACTTTTTCAACCTGGGCCCTATTTTCCGATCTACTTTTGTCTAAATGAGTGATAGGATGTTCAATATTTGACACGTCTCCAGTACGAAGCTGGGGCTGACCTGCCTGCAGCCCGTGAGCACGCGCTATATTAAATAATAGGGCACTCAGACAGCGTCAAACAACGTCAAAATACGTCCACTAAAAGTGCATTTTTTTCACGCAGGTAGGCTCAGATTGTTAGTATAATTATCCGACAACATGACGGAAAGGAGAAATGAACGTGTGTGTTTACCTTTAGCTGGATTCAGACATGTTCCTCTGCCTGTTGCTGCTCCCTCTCTCTCCTCATCCGCTCTTCAATTTGAATGAGCTCTGCGTCCGTGTACTCCATGTTCAAATAAATACGGGTGGTCATCAAATTCAAATGGCTCATCCAGATCCAGTTGGTCAAAATCGGGTAAAAATTTGGACATGTTTGTTGTGGCAAGTCAAAACACTCACTCAGAGAGTGAAAGTCTGGCTCTGAAATCTCACGTCTCGCGAGATTTGAGTTGTTGCAGGAAGTTATGCTGGAGTTACTCTGTTTGGAGTAGTCATGGCTGAATTTTTACCCGATTTTGACCAACTGGATCTGGATAAAAGTAGATCGGAAAATAGGGCCCAGGTTGAAAAAAACATTAGTTCCCCTTTAAGCCAAATAAACTCTTTAAAAACCCTCTTGGATCAGCTGGAAAATGCATCGTGACAAAGCTGAAAACAGGGCTGTTTCTCTGACACCATGAAATGTTGACTTTTTAGAGATACATGGTTCTCACAGGACCATCACACATCACAAATGATGACCTTATAGAATATGATGCATTGTTGTAGAAGGAGATGAAATGAGCACAACCTCAAACATCTACAGCAGTAAAATGCATGACATACATTAATGAAGCAGTAATATGAATCCAAAAACATCAGATGTAGGAAAACACTGACTGGGAAACCTTTTATTGCACATAAGTACTTTTACTTTAAGTACTTTGAGTACATTTTGCCGACAATACTCTCGGATTTTTACTTAAGTAAGGTTTTGAATGCTCAACTTCTACTTGTATTTGAGTATTTTCTCAGTGCAGTATTTGTACTTATACTTAAATAAAGGATCTGAATACTTATTGCACCACTCTGTCTTTTTCTCAGGTTAATAATCTAGTTTGGAGCTTCCACCACTTCAATCACTTTCAATCAAAATTACTTAAAAAAAAAACACGTAGGGCTGGCATGATATCAGATTTTTTACTGTACGATTATCATGGCCAAAAGAGTTCACAATAACAGTATCATTGCAATATAGGAAACTCAAAAATAATGACAATGCTGTCAGTCATCTTTGACTTTGTCTGTTGTGCGTTTGTCTCTTTTCTTATGTCTCCCAGTTGGCCACATCCTTGGCATGTTTTCAGGTTGTCTGTTGGTCCATCCCATTCTCGTGAAAACAATATCTCAAGAACGCCTTGAGGGCATTTCTTCAAAGTTGGCACAAACGTTCACTTGGATTCGAGGATGAACTGATTAGAATTTTGTGGTCAAAGGTCAAGGTTGCTGTGACCTTGTGTCCGTCTCATTCTTGTGAATTTGATATCTCAAAAAGGCCCTGAGGGAATTTCCTCAAATTTGGCACCAACTACTGTTTGGACTCAAAAATGAAATAATTCGATTTTGGTAGTAAAGGTCAAAGTTCAAGGTCACTATTACTTCACAAAACTCAAGAATTCATACACTAATGGTGATAACATTTCACATATATGTCTAATAAGATAATATGATGACGTGATGATATCTCATAGGCAAAAGGTCAAAGGTCAGCTTCACTGTGACATCATAAGGTTCTGCAAAAACACATATCTGGCCATTACTCAGTGTCATAACTCAGGAACAGAAGAAGAGACATTTGATCAGATACTGAATTGGTGACACTGATCTTGAAACTGTGCTGGTTGTATAAATCTGTGCTGTCGAGGGACATGGATAGGGAGGTACAGAGAGAGTCTTTAACTGTATAAAAGTGCACATAAAGAGCAGTTACGCTTAATAGCTAGTTAAAAGGCAGCCAGATGGTGTTGAGGGAGGGAGGCAAAGCAAGAACAAAAAGAACCTGAAATCATTTAAGAAGGGCCTGATTATTTACATGATGTTATCAAATGTGTATTACTGACATGATATCAATATTACTTTTTTAATAGTCGTGGTTATTGTCAGTACCAGTATGTCAACACTCTACTACAAACCCAGATTGTTGGTGCCACAGGTAAATACTCCGTGCTCCACAGTTTCTGCCACAGTATTTCACTGTCAGTATTTTCCGTGTCAGCAGAGAAATTCAAGCACTAACAGTCTGTGAGAGAAGGTTGTTACAGGGAACTTGTTTGAATCTAAAAACCAACCAAATGTGACGGCGCTGCAAACAAACATCACGGCTCAATTGAAACCCTGTTGGAGTATTTCCAAACAACTTGTTATCCCTATTTGTTCTTTCAACCTCTCACAACCTGAAAACAAGCGAGATCTTGTAATGTCAGATTTACTTCCTGCTTCTATTTGTGGTGGCTCTACTTTCATTCATTCATGTCGCCGATCAGTTTGCATGAATGCAGAAAAATAACAGTGAGGCTCAGCACAAATGTCATGTGTTGCATCCTGAGGCGTAAACATGGATATTTACTTTGTACATACAGACACATTAACAGTATATTAAAGTGTGGAAATATCGCCAGGGGAAGAACACTGTTCTGCGTTATGTATCATGCTGATAATGTGCATCTTTTCAGACAAGCCTGTGTGCGGATATGTGTGTGTTTTCACTGTACACACAGATAAACAGACTGTGGATGTCATTTTCTTATCAAACGGTAAATATTTAATGGAAGAAAATGTTGGTTGTAGCCGTTTCACATCTATAGGACGTGTTTAGTGAGGGTAACTCTTGACCTTGAGGCAAGAAAATGAGGTTTTGTCCCTGTGGTGTGTGTGTGTGGGGGGGGGGGTGTTTGAGCTGTTTTTGCATAGTGAGTCTTTCCAGTGTTCATTTTTTTCTTTTCTTATTAATTTCTCTTGTAGAGCTACAGAAAAACGTCTTTATTCTTATGATATTCAAGCAAAAAAGCAAAAGATCATGTAGTCGATGTGTGTTGCGTTCATATTTGCCTCAAGAATTCCTAAAGTGAAAACACCGAGCAGTGCAACTGTAAAATCACCCATGCAGTCGTTTTCAGTGTGGAGTTAAACCGTAAAGGAAGCTGTCATGTATGTGCAACACGCTGCAGTCTGCCACACTGTGACGAGGCAGCTGTCTCACTCAAAGCCAGTTTTTAAAGACTTTCACCAGAAGAATGACAGCACTGGTTGTTTATGTTCTCTTGACTAGCGACTTCCTGCAGTCCAGCAAATAATGACTTCTGTCTTCTGTGCGAGTGCAGCGTTGTTATATCAGCGTTTGAGTGTACAAAGTGTGTGAAACTGCAGTTTGTGTCTCGGCTCCCACCAACTGTCAGTGATGTTGCTTTAACAATCAGCACGTTTTCCTCAACTTCAGCAGTATAGTTCTGTGTCTTGTGCCCACCTTCAAACTCTGGTGAATGTATAGGGAAGGGAGGGAAGATGTGTGTGAAGCATCCATGTTTTTGAATATGTAGCTTCTTTGCAGCAACATCTATATTTGAATTCAATATTTGTCAGCTGTCATGACTACTGTATATATGAGTCTGGACAGACATGGATATAAACTGCAACTTGACTGGTTTTTCGAAGGCATGCAACCGCAAGGCAGTAATTGTAGTCTTTATCAGTATTGATGATCTAAGGATGGAGGGTTTTGTTGCAGTACAGATTGTAAAGCCCTTAGAGGCGTATTTGTGATTTATCATTCTGGGCAATATAAGTAAAATTGGCTTGACTTATAGATATGGGTGCTGGGCCAGAAAACGGTCATTTGATATGTATTATGTAGTTTTATATTATCTTGCAATCTCTTAAACATCTTCAGTTTTGCCTGAGTTTAGCAGGGAGGATCCACAAACTGCTACATGTTGCTCTCTTTATTCTTCTCAACATTTTGCAACACGACGTCTGTGAAATTGGATTTTTAAAATCCCTGCAATTGCTAACATTTGTAGTCATCGCAGAGTTTCGCTTTCTGGGATAAAGTTTGACATGTCTGTGAAGCATACAGTGGACTGACTGGCATGTCAGATGTGACAAAAGGCCAAAAAAGTATAGCTCTCAGGTGTTCTGGGAAAATAATGCAACAGCAAAAAGGGTTCCCACCCATCAGTCTTAAACAAGTCTTAACAGACAGAGAGATGTCCACAGCAGATGGTACTTTATCTGAATATCTCTCCCCCTGTAACACACACACACACACACACACACACACACACACACACACACACCATGGTTCCTGGTGTGTGGGGTGCTGCAGTTTGTTTAAAGTAGGTCATGAGGGCAGTGTTGACCATTATAGCCTCTGACTGTGGCAAGCAGCTTACCTCACTCCCTATTAATAGACACACACACACACACACACACACACACACACACACGTACGCATCAAGCGGGCAGGAGATCATGGAGGATGCATAAGTTAACATTAGTGCTGACATACCTTTACTGTATGTGCGCATGAGAAATAAAATGCACATATTAAAATGTGATTTTCTCTCATGGAGCCTGATGCTAAGTTAAAAAAGTCAATCAAAACCAGCTCAAAAGCTGGTGGCTAATATATTGATGTTTTGGCCAGCGCTCCAACAACCTTGTTGTTTAACAGCTTGAGGAAAAAGCAGAGAGGAGGAGGTCAGAACACAGGAGGAGGACAGAAGGGAGTGCACGTGTTTGGTTCCCTCATTGTGAAAGAGCATTTCAACACAAAAGCTACATTCAGCTACATACTGCCTCCCTCCCTCCCTTTCCATCTGTAATCCATTTTCTTCAAGGTTGCACAGGAGCAGAAGAAGAAGAAGAGAAAGAAGAAGAGAGGGCAGAGAGACAGCGAGGAGGGTGGGCGAAGGAGGAAATTGGGAGAGAAAAGAGCAGAGCTGAAGGGAAGCCAAAAACATGATGAGAGAGATGGAGCGGGAAGAGGAGAGGTGGGGAATGAGAATGAAACAGATGGAGGGCAGAGCTGAAGTAGAAAATAAGAGAAGAGAAGTAGAGAGGCAGTAAAAAAGAAGCAAAATGGGGGGTAGAGGGAGAGGAGAACACGAGGAAGGGCGAGGCAGAGCGAAGAAGAGGGAGAGTAAATGAGAAAGGAGAGAGTGGGTGAAAGAGAGGAGGAGGAAGAGCAGAGCCAGAAGGCAGAAGATGACGAGGGCAGAGGGAGCACGAACAGGAGAAGCATAAAAAATTGGAAGGCTGCGGGAGGAAGGGGCGCTTTTACATACTTGTGAGAAATCATGTGTTCCCTCCTACCCTAAATATGTCAGGAAAACCCCCAGAATGCTTCTGTTACCATCACATTCACTCTGCATTATGTGTTTGTTTCTTACCCACTGCAAAGTAAAGCAGTGTTTTAAAGGATAATGGAATTATTTTAATGAGTTAGTATCTGCAGGCTCACAGACACATTGCGCTGATTGTCTTCTAAATTATCGGTTTGAGTCCAGTTCATCCACTTCTCTTTCATCTGACTAAATAAAAACAAATCAGGGAGCAATTAAAAACTAAGAAGAGAACAAAAATAATTATTTTGTCCAGTGCTGTCATTTCTGTGTCGAGCTGCAATGAAGAGTTGATTAACTGATTAGTCTATTGAAAGAAAATTCATTCCCAGCTCATAGTTTTGAGCAAAAATGTCAAACGTTTACTGGTTCCAGCTTCATAAATGTGTAAATTTGCTGCTTTTCTTTGTCATTTTTGTGACTAAATGAAGAGTGTTTGGTTGCTAGACAGTGGGTTGCACAAAAAATGCAATTCGAAGGTGTCAGTTTGGGCTCTCTGAAATTATGAGGAGTATTTTTCACAATTTTTGACGTTTTATGAACTAAGCAATTACTGATTAATCATAAAAAATCAGTTCAATTCAGTTCTATTTATAAAGCCCAATATCACAAATCACAATTTGCCTCACAGGGCTTTACAGCATACGACATCCCTCTGACCTTAGGACCCTCACAGCGGATAAGGAAAAACCCTTTAACGGGGGAAAAAAAGGCAGAAACCTCAGGAGGAGCAACTGAGGAGGGATTCCTCTTCCAGGACAGACAGACGTGCAATAGATATCATACAGAACAGATCAACATGATAAATTAACAGTAATCCATATGACACAATGAGACAGAAAAAGAGAGAGAGACAAAGAGAGATGCAGGACAGACTAATGACAATAGCTACGATAACATTGATTTTAGTTGTAATATTCTAATAATAATAATAATCGTGTTTTGGTAGCATAAATGTTATAAGTAAATATTAGTGTATGATAGCATATGCATGTGACAATAATAATCATATGTGTCCAATAATAGTAGAAGTATGATGATAATAACAGTAGTAGTCGGCAGCAGCACAACCACAACCCGGGATCTGATCGATCGATCTGCGATTCGATGGACTCTGCGAGACAGTGGAGCACAATGGCTCTGGAGAAGAAGAAGTTAGTGACATGCTGTAACAGGACATGAATGGTAGCAAGTGAAGAGGAACCAACTTTTCAGAAACTAAGGAGAGAAGGTGCTCGGTGTGTTATAGGAGGTCTCCCAGCAGACTAGGCCTATGTCAGCCTAACTAGGGGCTGGTACAAGACAAGCCTGAGCCGGCCCTAACTATAAGCTTTATCAAAAAGGAAAGTCTTAAGTCTACTTTTAAAAGTGGAAACAGGAAAAATTATTGGCAGATTAATGGAATAATGAAAATATTTGTTAGTTGCAGCCCTTTCTTTTAATTCTTACCATATTACATGTTCTTATTTTTCTTAGCTAATGATCACTCTGTAAACTCTGCCACAATACGATCTCTATACATGAACCATTGATTGTATTCCTGACCTGATTTGATTGAGACATGATGGTGATATCACTATCAGTGATGGTTTACAGATACATGTAATAAATTAGTGGTACGGCTTCTATAAATAGCCAGTATCCTGCATAATGACAGCTGTGTGATGCTGTTGGAGAGGCTGCTTAATGCCACAGAATGGGTAAAACTGCACTTCTTCTCTTCCATTCATCTCATTCAGGTCTAATGGAGCAGACACAAGTATTGATATGCAAAGAGATGTTTAAGTGTGTTTCTATGTCCATTTATGGCTAACATGCTCATGCTCATGCATTCAGTTCCGCAAACACTAAGAACAGAAAAAAGAACCAGGCGAACGGCATTGTAAATCTGACAAAAGGAATTCATATGCATAGTTCTGTCCTTGTGAGTACGCAGTTTCAGACATGATTGTACGCAGAGTTTTATGGATCTTCTTTGCAAAACAATATCAAATTTACATGCTGTTTTGTTTGTTTGCTTTTTTTCCAAAAGTCTGTATCGAGGTTTTCAAAGGTAAGCAAAATGTGGCAGTGGTATAAAAGTGGAAACAGAATTTCTAATACAAAAATATAGGAAATATTCAGCAAGTCAAAAATCAAAAATACCCTTAGAGGTGGTATGTCATAGCCTGGCATTGCCAGACGCGAATTGGGTCTGGACACGGAGTGTACATATCCTCTGTTACCGAGGGGCAGTATCAACAGCTCCGAGTTGCATGGCTGTGATTCCCAGCTTTGTCGCTTCCCTGACCTGCTCCTCCATGAGAGCAACTAGCGGAGAAACAACAATTGCCACTGGGTTTTCACTGAGTCCCATCTTTTTCCCGATCAACCAAGCCAGTTGCTAAATTAAACTTTTACCAAACCCCGTAGGAAGGACGGCAAACACATCCTTTTTTTCAATAAAAGCTTTCAGTGCAGCCATTTGTTCTGCTTTTAAAGAAAATGTACATTCCAACTCATTCAACACATTTACCATGGCAGTTTCAAAATCAGTAGCCATGTTGGTTGTTTACGAAATGCATTCACTCCGCTCCTTGTCCCTCCTATTCTGATGACGTGCCTGCCCCAAAGAAATAAACGGTTGTGATTGGCCCGGTAAGCTTTAACCGATGCCAGAATGCGCCTTTATGATTGCATGGCCAGACTGATCTGCAGAGCTAAATAGAATATGAGCTCGCGAGATTAGGATGATTTCACCAGGCTAGGTCAGACTTACCATGTTTTTTGTCATTTAAACTGAGCTAGTTAGGGAAAGGACTTAGTGCGTCTTTCTTTAAGTGGTCTCTAAAGGGTTGCCAGATCTGGTAGAATTAGTTTTCACACCCTCTTAAGGAGAATTAAAATTTTTCCAAATGCAGGTGATGCATCACATCCTTCATGAGCCCGTGTTTGCTTCCAATTAATAATATCAATCTACGTGCTAGTAGGGTCACAGATAACATCATATTACGTTAGGAGCTGGTTATCGCAGGTTCAGAACCTTTGCGCCTGCTTTTTTAAACAAAAACGACAGAAGTGATAGAGGCTGCAGGTTGGAAACTGTTTTCTTCACCGCTTAGAGCTCAGTTATCTGTGAATATGGACACAGTCGAGTTGGAGGAATGTTGTCTCAAATATTGACACAGGTCTGCATGACGGTACCGTGTTTTAATGAAATGTGATGCTCCTCAGTGTGTAAGTGAGTGCCTGCATACGTGCATACAGTATAAACAGTATCGTGTAATACTTTTGTCCGTATGGTGCGTGCAACTGTATTTTCAGGGTATTTTTGGTGTGTAGGCATCTATAATACAAGCTGTGGGTGTGTTTGTGCAGATTTTGTGGTCATGAAAGCATGTACAGTAAGTCTGTGTGTGTGTGTGTGTGTGTGTGTGTGTGTGTGTTGAGTGCCAGTGCAGAATAGGCAGTATGTTTCCATGTGCACTAGTCAAGGCTTTTAGCTTGGAAAAAGAAAATATACCTCCACACACAGACAGACACACGGAGCCCCGCCTCCTCTGCATCACTTCATACATCGCTCCGTCCCCTCCAACCCCCCCCATCCTCTCTGCTTATATTTTGTCAGTCCCTCCTTTGTCCAGCCTCTCTCCTCTCACCCACACACTCACATTCATGCTCTCTTTCTCCCCCTCATCTCTCACACTTCTTGTTTCTTCTCTTTCCTCCATTCTTCACTTCTGCAGCGAGGGAATCAGAGATGATCTCCTCAATTTTGCCTCCCTCTCCTCTCTTCCTCTCCTCCTCTCCCTCTGATGCAGACCAGGAGGAGTGGCCCATTGTTCTTCCCCTCCTCTCCTCCTCATATCCCAGAGCTCAGCTTCATGTCACAATGTGTGTGTGTGTGTGTGTGTCTCTTTCACATGCAGCTTGTGTGTGTGTTAGTGGATGGTGCAGCCCATCACAAGCATTGTTAAACTCCTCTATTGTGGTTCTAACAGTGTCGTCTGTCTGTACGTGTACACTTAACTGGGGTTGGGATGGGATGAGATTTTCATGGTATAACACCAGACAATATTCAGAAAATATTCAAATAATCAAACTGAAACTTTAAACCATTTTTAAAATTGAAGTATTTGCAAGAAGTTTGAATGCAGTTGAGGAGGAAAGGAGATGAATATGAGGTAAGATTCTTCGTCTCGTTTCATTCCTTTTCCTTTACCCTTTAGATAAGCAAATGTACACGGTATAATCACTGTAAATTTTCATACCATAGTAAACCATGAAACTGCAACCCAACACCTTACTGGTGAAAATATCTCCAGCAAAAGACGCCCAAACATGAGGTATACAAAAATGTTTTGTTTATTTTAAAGACAAAAGACTTCTCCTCAAAACAGCATCTCTGGTGAGACTGAATAATTTTATGCCTCCACATCGGTGATAGCAGTGGCTGAAGGCATTCTGTTTTCGGGGTTGCGCGTTTGTCCCATTCTCGTGAGCATAGTATTTTAAGAACTTGAAGAATTTTTTAAATTTGGCACAAACATCCACTTGGACTCAACACTGAACTGATTAGAATTAAGTGGTAGAGGCCAAAGGTCAATTTGACCTTGCGTCTCTCATTCCCGTGAACACAGTATCTCAAGAACACTTTGAAGGAATTTCTTCAAATTTGGCACAAATGTTCACTTGGACTCAACAATGAACTGATTAGAATTAAGTGGTGGAGGGCAAAGGCCAATTTGACGGTGCATCTGTCTCATTCCCGTGAACACAATATCTCAACAACACTTTGAAGGTATTTCTTCAAATTTGGCACAAACATCCACTTGGACTCAATGATGAACTGATTAGAATTAAGTGGTGGAGGGCAAAGGCCAGTTTGACGGTTCATCTGTCTCATTCCTGTGAACACAATATCTCAAGAACACTTTGAAGGTATTTCTTCAAATTTGGCACAAACGTTCACTTAGACTCAACGATGAACTGATTAGAATTAAGTGGTGGAGGGCAAAGGCCAGTTTGACGGTTCATCTGTCTCATTCCTGTGAACACAATATCTCAAGAACACTTTGAAGGTATTTCTTCAAATTTGGCACAAACATCCACTTGGACTCAATGATGAACTGATTAGAATTAAGTGGTGGAGGGCAAAGGCCAGTTTGACGGTTCATCTGTCTCATTCCTGTGAACACAATATCTCAAGAACACTTTGAAGGTATTTCTTCAAATTTGGCACAAACGTTCACTTAGACTCAACGATGAACTGATTAGAATTAAGTGGTGGAGGGCAAAGGCCAGTTTGACGGTTCATCTGTCTCATTCCTGTGAACACAATATCTCAAGAACACTTTGAAGGTATTTCTTCAAATTTGGCACAAACATCCACTTGGACTCAATGATGAACTGATTAGAATTAAGTGGTGGGGGGCAAAGGCCAGTTTGACCTTGCATCTGTCTCATTCCCGTGAACGCAATATCTCAACAACACTTTGAAGGTATTTCTTCAAATTTGGCACAGACGTTCACTTGGACTCAGCAATGAAGTGATTAGATTTTTATTGTCAAAAGTCAAGGTCGCTGTTACCTCATTAAACATGTCTTTGGACATATGTCAAGAATTCATATGCAATTATGACAAAATTTCACACAGATTCCTAACAGGATAAAATGATGAAGTGATAACATTTTATGGCCATTACTCTTCATCATATCTCAGGGACAAAAGGGGAGACATTTGGTCAGATACTGAACTGGTGACACTCATCTTGGGTGCCCACCTTGAAACTGTGCTGATTTTATAGATCTTCTGTGTGTGAAACGTCCATGTTTTACAGACATGGCTATAAACTGTAAGATAAACTTGACTGCGGTGTGCGGAGGCAAACAACCACGAGGCGGTAAATCTAGTTCTTAGTATAAATCCTGTGAAAAAACCACAACTAACAGTGAATGTATATACTAACAAGTATTGTGTGTGTGTAGGGATGGGGAGATTTTATCGGGGATCACACTTAAAAAACATTTATAATAGGGTGATTGTGATGCATTCTCATTATTGGGATAACTCTGAATATCATGTCCAGCAGCACCCAAAGAGACTGCTGGGTAACCAACAATAAAAGAGACTCTGCAAAAACAGGTTGCACACACCAACTTCAAAAAATGCAAAAGATCTTTATCGGTTACTGGCATATTTCATATTAAAAGATATGATGCCATTTTAGGATTTTTTTTAGGATTGATATTTTTTCACTAAAAAAGTAACCTATCTGTGATGCAGTAGAAATATTTGTCCTTCAACAAAATGTTAGGTAAAGTGACTTCAGTATCTTTTAGTGCCCTTGTAAGAGTTTAAGCGTATTTTGATTCTTATAAGGATAATATTGTGAATCACATTTATTTTGGCCAAGATATTCGTGACATGAAATTTTCATATAGTCCCATGTCTATATGTATATCAGGGAGTCACACTGTGTCACTGGCTGACATGTTCCTTCATTACCATGAACACACTGTACACATGGTAATGAAGGAACATGTCAGCCAGTGTAGTTTTTTTTTTTTTTTTTGACTCAGTCTCACATACACCACCCTGCTGCCACAAACACTAGAGCACCAAATGTGGATTAAATGCATAAATGCTTTTAAATATTTAACTCTTCAGTCAGATGGACCCAATGTGCCTGGAGCTGAGAGCCACAGACAGGAAGTCAGACAGTGTTAAGAGACGGACTAACATATTGTTGATTCTGGTCTTGGCTTTAATGTAAATATGTGTTGTGAAAAGGCAGAACAAGACGTCTGAAGGAACAGAAACAGAAGATAAAAAAGAAACTTCAGCAGAACAATCTGCGGCTTAAAACATTATACTATTGTTTTTACTGTTTTTACAGTTACTGTGGTGTACGTGTGTGTGAGTGTGTGCGAGTGGGTTAGCATTTAATTTCCAGGTATGGTGTATTAAAAAAAAAAAAACTGAATTAATTACTCCTGTATTTTAATGTGATTATAATGAATTTGAGTCAATCTGTTTAGTATATGCATGAGTTCTTTTTGTGTAGGAGCTGTTTCATGTTTGATGTCATGTTTTTGCCTCTGTCATGCTGCAGTTTTATATAAATTAGTTGTTGACTGTTCTTATTTGGATTTGCTGAAAACATTCAGTAAGTGAATTCATTCCTCGTATACATACCCTCTCCTGCTCCTTTAAGCTAATTGAGACTTTTATTTTTGTGCCATATTTCCATATTTCAACAACAAACATTTGTGTGACAGCTGAGGGAAACATAGCTGTGTGGATGTACAGTGTATTCACTGCGTGATGAGAGCCTTCAGGTGAACAGCCAGCTGCTGTGTTGGCTGAGATTATTTCCCCCACTCACTGTCTTCTCCCCTCTGCTGCCCGCATGATGCAATATTAATTGACTCAGATCAGAGGAGGGAAAGTGGCTTCGTGTGTGTGTGTGTGTGTGTGTGTGTGTGTGTGTGTGTGTGCGTGCGTGCGTGCTTGTGTGTGTGTGAGGCTGAGAGACTGCTCATATCCAATTCATCTTCGTCATTCTCTTCCTTTCGTCCTCCTCCTCCTCTCCTGAGAGATGAAGCCTCGGTACAGTAGAGCAGAGAATATACTGTATTGCATTTGCTTATTTTGTATTATATGCATAAAATCCATTCGATTACACACCCTGTTTTAAAATTAGTCCGGCCACTTGTGTGTTCAATGATTTAAAGGGTCTTCATACTCAACTTTTCTGTTATTTCCTCGGGATCTAACAACATTAGACTATAAAATCATTAATGAGTGTGGGTCTTAAGGACATTAAAAAAAAGGTTGTATAAACAAGGATTAATTATTAAACCCCATTAAATCATAGTTTAATTTTGAAATCAATTAAGAAATTATGTAACTTTAAATTCAAAACTCTCTTTAAATATCAATTTTTACTCTAAAGCTAAATGAAATTTAATCCGTTTGCACCAAAACTTTAAACTCCAATATAAAGCGTGATCAAGTATTAACTTTAAACTTAAGGAGGTTTTTAAATGGCTGTCTTTTTGAGATCGATTGAGCAAAATAGTCACGTTCTTTAAAGAAAGTTAAAGGACACACTCAACCCAAATGAGTTTTATGAAGCTGCTGAATTTCTCTTGAGGTAGCAGTTCAGCAGGGAAACAGTTTCGGAGCTGAGCAGGAAGATTGGACAAACTATCAAACATGGCAGTGAAAGAAATGCAGCTGTACTATTAATGCTCCATCTCCTGGTGCCCCTGAGATGTTATGCTGCTGGATGTCTCCGTATTGCTCCATTTTCTCAATGCAGGAGAAATTAGAGCTTCTCTGCATCCATCAAAAGTAATCAGTCCCTCTTTGGAGTTTTTCACAGCAGCTTTTCTAAAAAAAAAATTGCGATTCATGTTGCGGTATCTTCAGGCAAATTGTAGGAGTAAATGAAAATTGCAAATTGTTGTGTTGCTGTCTCGGATGTGGAGGCTTTTATTATGAGCATTAAGTGCATCCCTTTAGAATCTTTTGTGGTGATAGGCTCGGTGGAGAGGAGGGGGCGGCAACAGCTCCGACGATCAGCTGTTGCTGTTGTGTGATACAACAGTCACTTATTAAAAGATCCATGGTTCGACCCCTGGCTCCTCCAGTCCTCATGTTGATGTATCCTTAGGCAAGTTCCTGAACCCCAAATTGCTCCCAATGGCGTGAGAGCGTGTGAATGGTCACTGAGTAGCAGGTGGCACCTTGTATGGTAGGCCACCACTTTGTGAACGTGTGTGTGAATAGCTGAATCTGACATGTAGTGTAAATGCACTTTGAGTGGTCAGAAGACTGGAAAGGCACTATACCCGACCCCGACCCCGAAACATAAACTTTGGGTAACGTTAGCCGTGTGATGCTAACAGTTACCCCATCACTGTGTGTGTGACTCTGTTACAGCTGCAACAGTAGTCCCATGATAAACAGATAGAGAGGGGCGAGGAGGGGCTGAGTGAGTCAATGCTCTGCGTTTCATTCTACAATGAAATGAGATTTCACCTGGTTTTAAATAGTCAAAGTTGCAGTAAAGTGGCGAGGGTGTCACACAGAGTTCACAGGGATTGTCTGAATTTGCATTAATTGTTGTGATTGCAACATCCTGAAGGAACTGAGTAATGCTAGGCTAACTAGCTAACCTTTTAGCTAGCTGGTAAACCATTTAACAGTTTGAGAAGGAATACAGAGCAGATTTACTCATTTTAAATCTCATTTTAATTCTGATTGGAAATAATCTTAGATTAAATTAATCCTTGTTTGTGTAAACCAGTCTATGTCTCAGTTTTCTGGATGTCTCTTTCAGAGGTGTGAAACAGTGTAGGTTTCACTAAGACTATATAGCCTGACAAGTTAATGAGCCGTTAAAGTCTGGCAGAGGTTTTGTCAAACTCTAAAACGTGTTGATTTTCAGTTTAAATTTCCCCTTTGAAGTTGTGTGAGAGCTGAATCTGAGGTCTGAGGATGTAAATTTTTCTGAAGTGAAGACGTCTCCTTGTTAGGGAAAACTGTACAGTGGCAAAGTTTTCCTCTGCTTGTAGTGTGTGTGTGTGTGTGTGTGTGTGTGTGTGTGTGTGTGTGTGTGTGTGTGTGTGCGCGTGCTCCAGGATTTTCCCGAGCGTGTGTTTGAGCCTGTGTGTGAGTGCGTGTGGTTTCAGTTTCTATGAGTGACAGGAGGGAATTGGCGGAGAGGATTACATCTCATTAAACAGTGAGATTGATCTGTTCAGCTTGAGATTGCCATCAGCAGGATTAACTCAGCTGCTGATAATGAGTGACATAATGAATCTGTCCCTGCGGCGTTCATAGAAGATGCAACTCTGTGAGCAGATATTTTGGACCTGACCCAGAAAAACTGTAAACTCTGATTTCATTTTCTGATGAGCTGATAGCGCACAAACATCCTCAGTGTCCTTTTGAAATGAAGCGAGATGGGCATGACGAAGCATGGCAGACTGAGGGCTTTGGCGTTTTGTCAGGGGTTCAACACGAACCTGTCAAAGGCCTATTAATACCATAAACAGACTTGCACTAGTTTAAACATTGAAATTGAGTTTATTTTTTTATTTAAATGTCACCCAGGGCAGGGGAGTGTTTCAAAGCAAATGTTTGACCTGCTGCATCAGAATGTTTCAGTCCAAGGAATCCAAATTTACCAAGACCTTTACCTCCGCTTAGTGTCCAAAATTAATTTTAAGGTTTGCCTCCAAACCACTGTTACTATTTTTTTTTAAAGACAGGGATTTATTAAACCTGTTAGAACACATTACTATTTTTTTGTAACTGTACTTCATAAAACCATACTTCCAGTTCTATGTAACATTAACTCATGTCTATTAGTTACTTTGAAACTCATTTATAGCCAATATGAAGAATCTTAAACTTGCAGTACCTGATATTTTGGACACATGGGGGCATCTGATCCACCTGATGAATGTCAGTCCAGTATTCACTCGCTTTTAACTCCGTTTTTGGTCTCCACCAACTCCTAAAGGAAATATCTGTCCCTTAAGCTGCTGAATGCTCCTCCAGCAGTTAGCCTCTAACTGTAGGCGCTTTTACACAGCATGTTCGAGGCGGAAATGTTGCGCTGTTGCTCCGCTTTGTCGTTCTGTATAAAAGGTACGACCAGGGAATGGGGGACAGAATTGTTTCGTCTTAAAGCTGGCAGCGAGATAATAACAGAGCCGAATCAATGTCTGTGTAAAAAGTGTGAGCAGGCAGGACAGAACTGGCATGACATCTTGACGACATGTTATGGGTGCGTCTCACGACTAGGAGATTTAAAAAGCAGCTGGAAGCAGTTAGCAGCTAACTCAAAAATGTCTGTAACGTGGGGAGACAATGAGGTCTGTGAGCTCCTTACGCTATTGTCATAATTTAGAAAGCTCTATCTGTGCATAGAAGTCACACCAGAGGCTGATGCTGTCGTGTTACATGAGACACTTCTTTCTTCTCGAATGCCTGTGTAAAGGTGCTGACACACCAAACCGACATCAAAGAACTAGCGGCGAGGAAAGCCAACTGTTGCGTCGTCTACGTCACCTCACGTCGCCCTGCGCCGGTTGCATTTGAACACACTACAAAGACTACACCCGACGGCCAAGTAGCCGCCGACGCCGAAGTGCCGACAGTGCGGGACACACTGCAAAAACTAGGGCAACAGACGCTTACCGATGGCCCGACTTTGACTGACGGCCAACCGTCGGCTTGGTGTGTCAGGGCCTTAACACAAAAATCTGTGATCCATCAGATTCTGTGGATCAGTACTAGACTCCCTTTAAAATCCATCAAGTTTTGTGAGCTGTCGAGTGGTTTGGGCTTAGGTGCTGGATCACGGTTCTGACAGGTCACAGAATTTGGTGTAACACAGGCAGCTATGTGAAATCACACACTGGGGAGACATTATGCCAGCATTGTTTGGTTCTGTGTAAAAAATCAAAGCCAGCGTAATAAAGCGTCGTCATTGTGGCAAGCTGAGCATGCTGCTGAGCATGTAAAGTACAGTGGCTTTATAGAGCTTTTTAATCTGAAAGCAATGCCATGAGACTGAGACTGAGAGTGAGACACAACAGTAAAGTTGTTGTCCAGACAGACAAACAATGAGCTGACACTCACCAAAGCCCCGTAAAGCTGAGCGAAGCTGCAGGTTCAGCTGATAATTCTCTGCAAGTTCCTCACTACGAGCAAGGCTTTACAGTCTGTACAGCATACGTCAGCCTCTATTCTTAGTCCCTTTAAAGTCAATTGAAGCTCGTAAATTGCACAATTTAAAGGCAGCCTGCTGAGTTAACTTGTACATAAACAGTGTCACTGTTTACATTCATTTTTACTCAACACAACACATTGTGTGTGTCAGACCTCGTTGTTCTGTCTTTCTGTCTAATATTCCAGTTTCCCCCTCGTTTGGCTGCAGCTGCTTTCCACTCTGACTCCACATCAGTGAACGATACAGGGTAAACAGGACAGCGCTGACAACCGCAGGGCCACATTTAAATAACAAATGGAGCTGTGAATTTGTATGCTAGTCATCATTATCATAATTGCTGAAAATTGATGCTGTTAATGTAGATAATTACAGTCTTTGCACTTTCCGCATTTACATATGTGCTTTGTTGACGAGGCTGAAATCAGTGGAGTGATTTTAGAGCAAATGAGAGTAAACAAGCCATCGCCCTCGCTCCTTCCCTCCCTCCCTCCTTCCTCATCACTCCTTCCCTTTCCTCTTCTCCTGCCGGTGTCGTCCCTCCTCCCCGCACAGTGTGAGGGAGGCGTGGGGCTTTACAGCATGTGGTTTTGTCATCCGTTCCTCTTGTTTACTGTTCCTCCTCTCTATGACTGTATATCTGTTTCTCCCCCTTCTATCCATTATTCTCCCCATCAGACCATTAAATAGGCTTTTTGTTTCTGCCTGTTAAACCTTAAACAATAATGCCCATTCAAGACGAGTAAAGCTCTTTTCTCCTTATTCATCCGCTCTCCTTTATTTTTTTGTTGCCCAATAATAATACAAAATGTAGGAAATTTGAATAGCACTGTACTGTTTGTTTACAGAGTAATTCTACTCTGTAATTCACCTAATTAACAGCACTGAAGGCTCTTATTTTTGGCATGTGAGCACAGCCAGTGTTTGGATGGATTGATACTAACTGTATATTGGAGAAGTGCTTCAAATTTTAAATTGGGTTAGATTCAGCTGCCTGGTTACAGTCCAACCGGGGTGTGTAAACAGAAGCACTAGAAGATGGCTGACAAATTCAAAGAAAAAACAACTTAAAAGTGTCTCACCAAGGTGTTGGACCGCCATTTGGTGTTCTGATGCTTGTGGCAGAGAACGCTCTCTACAGGTATTACTTGTCTTATTTCTGTCAGTCTTTTGAGGGATGTCAGACGGGTGACTCAGCGCTGTGATGTAAAAAATATATATAAATAAAAACATACGAGTGCAGACATGTTATCATCTCGTATCATCCATCTGTGTCACTCGTGTTTTGAAATGGAGCAAAACAATAAATCTCAGTCAATCAATCATTTATTTGTCACATGAAATCACACAGGGAGCTCCAGTGAAACGCAGTCCTGTCAACTTCTTCAACTTGTGCACTGCAATTTAGTCTTTTTTTACCTCTTGTATGTGGCTGCTGCTTTACAATTGTCCATGTTTCCAGTCTGTGTGTTTAAAGCATCCCTGATGGTTCTGGTCGTAGAAAGATTTAACTGTAGGTTTGCTTCTGTTGTTTTACAAATTAGATGCACCACAGTCTCAGTGGTGTCCATGAACGTGCCTCAGACTCTGATTGGCTCCAGCTCTCGCATCACTGGGGGCAGGCGTCGTAGATTGTTTTACATATCTCAACCCCAACAAGATGGCCGCACAGTCAGTCTATGTCCCAACACATAGCAGGTCAAATGCATTGTGCCAAAAGTACCAGGATGTTCTACCGCATCCAGTCGTATTTTGCAGTTTGCAAGCCAGCAAGCTTTTCTGGCTATTCTGAGCCACGATCCTGCTCAAAGATGACAGCCGATTGACAGCTCTTAGAAATCACAATGATGGCTGACAGCGCATTCAAGGCACTAATATTCAGTCACACAGTAATAATAGGAATATTCATTGTTTAAATGAACAAAATAATCATAAAGATTACGAGCTACAAAAGCACATAACTATGACAGAGAAATGTAGATGTAATTTTACTCTTGTGAATATGATATGTTCGAGTCAACACTGTTTGCAGAGATCACTTAAAAGTTAAAACTACACGCAGCACAGAGTAACAACAGCAGAGCACTTCAGATTAACCTCTGTCACTGGCGAGCTTAGTGAACAGTGTTTTGCTTTTTCTCCAAGGCACTGGATATATGAAAGAGACGGTCAAAGTTCAGAGCGTGATGTTGTGTCCTAATTGGGTACACTCTGCATGCAACAATACGAGTAAAAAGAAAAAAAAAGGTATGCGATTTGGAACGGCACACATCAGTGATCGTGTTAATTCCCCTTGTGGTGCAGGGTGAGCAAGACAGCACCTCACAGTCCCCCTGTCACACCAGTTTCTATGTTCCATGAAGCACACGCCTCCTCTGCACTGTCATATATGAATGCCGCTGTCTAGGATTTAGCCAATTTTTGGCGAAACAAATTATGTTACAGTTCCTGATATCCCTTTGAAAACTGATGCGGCACGGAGGTCATCTAGATTATTATCCACTGCCTCAACAATGGCTGGCAGGATGCTGGTTTGGCTGTGCTCATCTTCTCCATCTTTTCTTCAATGTTTACTGATGTTAACATTTTAACCCTCATCCTGGCCAGCTAGCAGATTAGCAGGAGGAGAGTTTACAGACTGGTTAGTTTATTTTCTCGTCCCAATGAGCTGTAACACACCACCACCATCCAACCTGACCACAGAAAGCACCACCAACTCTTGCAAAATAGACATAAGAGCATACATTTAACACAAATGTAGTGGAGATGACAAAGAGGCATCTGGAAATGTTGGTGCCTATGTCAGTCTTTGGCCACCTCAAATATAAGAGGAGACTGTGTACTGCTGATTGCTGATTTTGCAATCTGAGTTTTGAAAAAACCTGAACATGTCACTCATAAATCTCCCAATTGGTTTGATATCTGGTGACTGTGAAGGCCAAAACATGTGATCCACATAATTTTAATCAAACCAATCAGTGACGTCTCACGTCCTGAGTGAACGCTTCGGCGCTCATTTACATATTTAGGTTCCTCCTTAAATACATCTGTTGTCCATCGCTGATTTTATTGGATGGTGTTATGCTGCCAGGATTTGTGTTTCTGTGATTGCTTCTTACTTTCAATAAATCACAGGTTATTTGTCTTGAAAATGTGTCACGACCATTAATTGGTGCCACCAGAGTTCAAGTAGCATTGTTATCACTTTGACCTTAGGGATACAGTGCTTCTGACACACACTGCAATCATCACTGTATCATCATGAAGCGTCTGTGTCCTACAGAGACTTTGCTGTTCTTAAGGATGCTTTTCATAAACAGAGACATGAGTCATCTTTTCCATGTTGTGACAATCTATGTAAGTTTGTCATCCACCTGCCACAGGGCTAATGAATCCAAAAATCCACCAATATTATATTTATATTCTTATTTTGTGGGTTTCTTTCTTTCTTTCTTTCTTTCTTTCTGTCTTTCTGTCTTTTTTTCTGTCCCTGCTGAGTCTTTTGTAACGCTGACAAATCACTGTCAGTATTTCATCAGCACGTGGCCGGTGGTAGTTTCCCAGCCGGCAGAACAAACATGCCATTTAAGATATTTTAGATTACAGAAAAACACTGTCCCCTCTGTTCTGGGAGAGAGGCAGCCTTCACTCCAGACCTGCTCGCCATCTGACCCACGAGCTGCTACGTCGTCCATCAGCCTCTGGAGCTGCTGCTCGCCCAGGGCCACCAAGCATGATGGACAGCAGTGAATTAGACAGAGAAGTGGGTGAAAGGGCACGGAGGGATGGAGAGTGTGGTTTGTGTGTGTGTGTGAGAGAGAGAGAGGGATGACAAAAGAGAAAACAAGCAGCGTATAGTATGTGTGTGTGTGCGTGTGTGTGTGTGTCCCCTGCGGGCAGCCTGTGTGCGCTGCATTGTGTCATGTTGGCATCGTGGCTGGCTGGCGTTGTGCTCATCCCATCCGATTAGCTTGTTGACTGACTGCCCGGATCCTGCATTACTCTGCTGCGCAGAGCGCTGACTCTGGATTACAGCATGACAGCTATTATCTCACCTCATTATCCTCCTCACCTGAGATGATGAATTTCATCATCGCCAAAAAAAAAAAAAAAGGAAACATGGGATTTCCCTGCACGATGTGTTGCATAGCATTTGGATCATTGGGTTTCTGTAAGTGAATGAGCGCAGTGATGGCGCATCCACGTGTTTTTAACATCACTTTGGGTATTTAAACGTGTCGAGACATACTGAAATACTAGATACAGTGTTATCACTTGCTGATATAATGGTTTAATCCACCTATGGATTTCTATTTTATAAGCACATCTAATAATGATAATAATTAGGCTTGGATTGTCTCTGTTTTTTATGCCTTCATACCTTCCTGACATTTCCACCGGGGTATACGGTAGAGGGTGACACGGGGGTGGATTTTCAGTCCTGTCCCATCCCACTCACAAAAATAATCCCGTCCCGTCCCAATCCCATGAAAAAGAAAAAGAAAATCCCATCCCAATCCCACAAGCATGACTCCTGTCCCATCCTGCTCCCGTGTTGTGTTTCAGTTACAGTAAAAAAAAAAAAAAAAAACAATACAGTACATGGATCACACAATGCCTACCTAAGTTGAATATAAACCCAAATATGACATCTAATGTTATATTTTGATGTTTATTGCCTAATTATTTTACATTCACTCCACCTTGAAGCTGTTCACCATCAACAGCATCAACATCCATATATGTCATGTGCTGGTCAGGTGGCTGGTTGCTGGTTGGTTGCAGCCAGCAACCAGCCACCTGACAGGAGAGAATAAAAATGAATAAAACAAGACAACAAATCGGCCAGTTTTACATTAAAAATAAGGAAATAGCATTTATTAATTGTGGAACTGCATATTTGTATATAAAAACTTGACTATTGTTATTATGATTCCCAGTCCCGCCCGCTCCCGTTGACTTTTTTCCCCATCCCGTCCCAATCACATGGCGAACAGTGAAACTGATTCCCATCCCATGGGAATCCCACGGGAATCACGTGACCCCTGGGACTCCCGAAAAATGTCAGCCTCTAGTATACGGTATTTGACAAACATTTGTGTTAAAAAAATACATAAAGCCGAGCTACTGTTGACAGGAGTCATTGTAGCATGTGTGTCATAATGCCTTTACACCGGCGATAGCCATAGCCATGGCCATACCGTAAAACTTCAGTTAAAGGCGTAGTTCCAATTAAACATCCAGTCCCTTTTTATGAGCCCAGTGTGGCGACACATTTTGACAAATAAATGCCTGTCTCAATTAGACGCCTGGTCTGGTTGCTGTTATAGAAGTTCTTTGGATGTATAAAAGCGGGTTGTTGTATGTATGTGGCCCCAGAGCTGCAGGTTGCCTATCTCTGATCTATCTGAAGTGATGCTTCTTGACTGAAACTTTAATCTGTTCGCATGTTAACTTTTTTTTCTGTGTATCTTTTATTCAACTACGGGTTTGGGGTGGTCAGTGTCTGACCCTCGTGGGTGTCTCGGGTGTGTCTCAGCTGCACCAAAAGCAAGCGTGTGTGGCATGGGATATTTGCAAGGAAGAAGGAGCTTATACAGATATTTTAGTGTTGTCTACACGAGCAAAGGCAGGCAGAGATGAGGGTTGAAGTTGGAGTGTGTGTTTGCGTGTGTGTGTCTGTATAAGCAGTGCCAGGCTGTGACAGCAGTGTCTTTGTTGCTCCTCTGCTGACTGTACCATCCTCCGGTTCTGCCCTGCTCCTGTGGCCCTCTGCACTCCC
This sequence comes from Epinephelus lanceolatus, assembly GCF_041903045.1. Classification (NCBI taxonomy): domain Eukaryota; kingdom Metazoa; phylum Chordata; class Actinopteri; order Perciformes; family Serranidae; genus Epinephelus; species Epinephelus lanceolatus. Next base: position 4,518,026 of record NC_135741.1, on the reverse strand, counting down.
TCTATACTGAGGAGCCTGTCTCCCTCCCACACACGCACACACACACAAGAGCACAAAGGCAACGTTTAGTTCACCCAAAATTTGTGATGGCGCACAGACTCACACAGACATGTCTGCAGTGCTTTTTTTCTAAAAGGTCAATTTGTGACTGGCACAGCAGTAGATTTCAGGCAGCGCGTTGAGTCACTCTGTCTGCTGAAACACAGAAAGATAAAGTGTGATATTTCTTCACCTTTTAGATCAAACTGCGTCTAGTCAGAGTGGTAGACATGTTGAATGGAACTTTATGCTTTTAAAGGGTGAGTCAGTGAGAGACAGAGCAACAGGTTGGGCAACTCGGATTAGAAATATCCTGTAAGTTCCTTAAGTCAGGCAGGAGCACAATGGTTGCCAGGAAGCAGTTCAGTCAAGCAACTGAGCAACTTTGATCACCGTCAGAAAGCAGAGCTGTTGGCACAGAGACAGTGGAGTTGCAGAGTTGTTGATGTTATTATAAGGCCGAAAGCAGATAACAACCAGACTGTACGTCCTGCCGCAGCTTCCCTGCTGATGCTGCCTTATGAGGGACAGGAGTGAACCTCCTCCAGACCACTGTTAGCTCCTGCTCTCCTCCAGCCAGCTGTAGCAGACAGACACAGACAGAGTAACGGATCATCTGCCTTCTGCACCTCGGTTGCCTTTATGTCTGATGACGTTCCAGGATTTCTCTTTGCATGTGAGATGGTGAGACATCAACAGTCAGAGGTCTGAATATAAAAACAGAAGGAGAAAGAGAATCAGAGAGGCGGATGGAGTGGAAAGAGGACAGAGAGCTGAGGAACGGATGAAATGAGGGCTTATTAATGCTCATAGAGAAACATAAATTATCAAACAATAACAGAGAGCAGAGAGTGGATTGAAAGATGTGTAGAGGAGGTCTGGTTCTCCTCTGCAGTTGCAGTTTCAAGCTGTCTGAAAACAGCAATCAGAACAAGCCTCTGTCTTTATCTTTCACTATCTATCTCGCTCTCTCAGATTGATCTGGCTTTTAGCTATCACTTTGCAAATACTCCTCTCTTTCTCTTTCTCTTTCTCTTTCTCTCCCATCTACATCAGAGTCTATGGTTCTAATGCTGGAGCTTTTTAGAGAAGCAGCAGGTTTGTGTTCGGTTACAGTTTCTTGTGTGTTTGCTTCACGACTTGGTTTAAAAAGTCACAGAGTAACGGTTATCTGTCACATTTACTGACGTGTGTCCAGGGAAATCTGGTGGCTAGTTTGAGTGTCAGCTTAGTCGCTAGGAGAAAATATTGGTAATGTATGTTAGCAAGGTTTACTTTTATCAGATCAATGTTTGTAAGGTGAAGTAGTATATGAGCTGACGTTGTCATCTGGAGGTGGAGGGGATGGTGGATGGCATGGCAACACTGAGACGCCTGCCAAGCTGCAGATCACTGTTCTAGACCAGCAAACAAGAAAACAGGTTGGTTTTTCATGAGTTATGTGGACGTTTTGTAGCAACCCATCGCTGATTTTCCACTATGGATAGTGGCACAAAAGTGGCTGTTTTTTACCTAGACATTGTTGAGTTTCCTGCCGGGATAGGAGCATGAAAAGTGGTTGTTTTTACAGAGACATTACTGTTTTTCTGCTGGTATTGTTGCAAGAAAAGCGGTTGTTTTTTACTAAAATATCTCTGCATTTCCTGCTTGGATAGTGAAGTGAAAAGTGGCTGTTTTTTACTTAGACGTCACTGCATTTCCTGCTGGGGTAGCTGCATAAAAAGTGGTTGTTTTCACAGAAACATTGCTATGTTTACTTCTGGGATAGTGGCATGAAAAGCGGTCGTCTCGCCACCAGACAATCAGAGATCTCCACCTTCTGATAGTCTGGGGACACTCCTTTCTAAAGTGTGTTTAACACACCGGAGAAAACGGCCGGCAACAAAGCAACGCCTCTTGCATTTTTGAAAAGGACACGCCCTCTGGAAATGTGTGCTCCCCCTTTTCTCGTCCACAAGGAAACAAACACACAGAGAGCTTGAAAATGGATGCTGAGCGATTTAACTCCATTTTATCAAACGTGTGCTCAGTCCACAAGATTGTGGAAACGAAGGACTTACAGCAACTTTGTTTAAAACTTTTAACACAGTCGGACTATGTTTACAAGCACAAGAGTTCAGCAAGCCACCGAAGGACCGCCCTGCAGATTTACTATTGGTTCTGCAACGTAAGGAGTTTTTTTAAACTCTGAAATTGTATCTGCCCATCTAAACACAAAATCAGGGAGAAAGACATCAGTCTTAAGTTAAACAAAGCGTCTAAAGACTGACTTGTGAGTCTAGAAAAGCGGCTGTTTCTTACCTTGACATCGCTGCTTTTCCTGCCGGGATGGTGGCATGAAAAGCAGCTGTTGTTTACCAAGACAACGCTGCATTTCCTGCGGGGATAGCTGTGTAAAAAGTGCTGACGTGACAGTCACATGAAAAGCGGTTGTTTTTACCAAAACATTGCTATGTTTACTTCTGGGATAGTGACATTAAAAGCGGTTGTTTTTTAAAGAGACATCACCGCTTTTCCTGCTTGGATAGTCACCAGAAAATCAGTTGATTTTTACCATGAAATCGCTGCTTTTGATGCAGAGATAGCTGCATAAAAAGTTGTTTTTTACCAACACATTGCTGCTTTTCCTGCTGGGATTGTAATAATTAATACTAATAAAACACATGAACTGGGTATTAAAGGCCAAAACATGATCTTTTTCTAACCATAACCAAGCAGTTTTTGTGCCTAAACATAACCACATGTTAACTGCAGTGTTGTTGAAAGTTTCAAAGTATCAGCTATATAATACAGCTACAAAAGCAACGCATCCATGGTTCACAGAAATGTTCAATTCCAACATTCTCTCTGGCGATTGGGTTTGGTGCAGGTCGTGCATCTAGATGAAAGCATGTGCTTTTGAACACATACATAATGAGTATGTGAGTGGTGTCCAGATGGCCCTCTGTAGGCTCCGTGCAGGTGGACGATCCAGGTGTCAACACAAACTCATCGGAGAAGGCAGGACACCTCAAAGACATTAGAGGACGCACACACACTGCAGGAGGCACTCCTTCACTCTCCTTCTTTTCTGCTCTCTCTTCCTCCCCCGCTTCTTTATTCTGTGTGGATGTTTAGGGGATTTATACAGCTTGTCTGCGTACTGTATACTGTACAGGTCCAGGAGGAATATGCATATAATGCATATAGATCAACTTCACACATCTTCGTCCTGCTCTTCATTTTTCACATCCCTCCTCTTCTCCCTCTATCACATATATAATCATTCTCTGTTACATGTTACGTCTTTAAATCACACCATTTAATACAAAAACACATGAGTGTGAGTCCAAGGTGACGTCTTCCAATAGCTTGTTTTGTCTGAAAAAAGTTACATTCAGACCAACTTTGGTAAGCGCTCATTCCTGGCTGACATTTCTATGGTTTACCTTGCAACTGTCAAGGCAAAAGATGAGATGACTGCTGCTGTGCAGACCCTGAGAACAATACATTCCTTATAAACTGCTGTGCAGGGTTTTGGCTTCTCATTTAAACTCATGGATCTCTGTTCAAAGCAGCTTTCCTGGATCATATTCTGTTGTCTCACCAGTACCTGAAACAACACACCCTGAACCAGTGCATCCTCTTTCTCTCTTTCCTTTTTAATTCAGGGCTGTTTTCAGTCTGAATGTCAACTGACAGTCCGCAACGCAAAGATAAATTTAGTTTACGATCATAAAAGACAAAGCAAATTGTCAAATAACTGCATTGAGAAGCTGGAGTCAGTGAATGTTGTTCAAAAAATGATTTGATTATATAATCAGTGGTCAAAATTTGGGGACATCAAAACTCTGTTCCAATTAGATGAAGTACACATTCACAAAACAAATGTGGGAACAGTGAAAGGAATCATTTAAATCAGGTTGTGTGTTTGTGTTCATATGTGTGCCAGCTGGTCCTGTCAGCGAGGGGGTCGCTGTCACCACCAAGAGGAGGAGGAGAAGGGAGGAAATAGAGCTCAGGGTCGCCTGTTTCAGAGGGACGATGGTGTGTGTGTGTGTGTGTGTGTGTGTGTGTGAGAGAGAGAGAGGTGGGTTGGACTTGGAGGGTCGTTGCTATGACGATGCCAGGGAGGGCAGGGCCATACGGTGCGTTGCGGGGTGCGGCATGCAGGCACTGAGAGCTAGCAAGCAGCTCGTGCCGCGTCTTAGCGGGATAATCCATTGTAATCCCACACAGGGGAGTCGCCAGCCCCCCCAACTACCCCCTCCCCTCTTTTTCTCCCACAACCTCCCTTTGGCTTTCCATCCCTTGGGATAGGAGGCCAAGGAAGAGGTGGAGGTGGAGGAGGAGGAGGAGGAGGAGGTAGTGGTGGAGGAGGGGGAGGAGGAGGAGGGGGAGTGAAGGAATTAGCATCTGTTACCACTCTCGCTCAGGTTAGGGGGGGGGGGGGGGGAGGAAAGCCTCTAGCTGTCACTGCGTAGTGAAGCCGCAAATGAAAAACGACAGGGGACGACCCATTAGAGCCTCCATCCTCCCTCTCCATCCCTCCATCCATCTTTCCATCCATCCCTCTCTGCTCCTCCCTGCTCCTTTGTGCTTCTCTCTACCCTCTAACCCTCCAGTCTGCACTCTCCTCCGCTTCATTCTCCCTCTCTGAATCAATGTTCCTCTCCCTTCTCTTTCTTGGCTGTTTCTGTCACGTCTTCCTCTTCATCTCATTTGCTTCTCCTGGCATCTGTCCTCTTCCTTTTATTCCTCCTCAGGTTTCCACCTTTCCTCTTCTCCTTTTTCTTGCTGTCTTGTCCTCTTCGGTCCAGGATCCGTCATCTTCTTCTTTCCGCTGCAGCCCTTCTCTTCCCTTTAGTTTTACTTTGTCTTCCTCAGCTTTCTCTCCTCACTGCCTCTCCTCCTCCTCCTCCTCCTCCTCCTCCTCCTCCTCTTCCTTCTCCTCCTCTGCAGTCCACTCAACAACGCCCGGCCTGCTAATGACACTGAAATCGATTCAGTGCTCTTAATAGCTGACAGATAATTGTAGAAATGTAAAAAGCACCACAGTTATGTTTCTTTTCCTTTTCGGTAGCAGGCAAGGCCATTTGGTGAGTTGTTTTGTGTGTGTCTGTGTGTGTGTATGTGTGTGTTTGCGTCCTTGTGTCTCCATCCTGCAGTGAAGCGACTGATCTTCACAAACTCTCTGCAGTTAAATACAAAACCGGCAGTTTTGTAAAATAAATCCTGTTTTCTTCAGATAACGGGAAACATTTTCTTTCTGGTATGACAAAGAAAAAGACAACTTCTAAGAGATGGTGAATGTATTTGAGAGGTATTCACAAAGATTGTTGCTTTCAAACACCAGCAATCACGCGTCAGATTCAGTGAACAATTGATAAGTCCTCATTGTGAATTAAAAGATGCAGGTGGCTTTATTTTGCTGGTAGACCAAAGGTTTGTGAGGGTAGTTGGTGTTCGGGCGTACAAAAAGCGCCTGTTTGGCCATATTTCAGATTCATCCGCAGTGCTCGCAGGGAACCTAATAACGTTAATGAGGAAACAGGAGTCGGTTACATCGCTAAGAAGTTGGAGGTGTGCAGCTGTCGCCTGCAGCTCTTCATCTAACACCCGGGCTACACCGCCTGCATGAACAGCATGCGTGTTACGTTACCTCTTTTTCTTTTCGGCACATACATCAACAGGTAAGAGTAGCCACACTGCCTGCATGAGTAGTGTGACTCAGGCATGGCTCGGCTGCGGAATGGAGATTCAGAGTCTCGCCTGTTTTTTCTGCATGACGCGTGCAGTTCTCAGCAAAAATAGGCAGTAAAAATGGACCTTTGATGATCATATTGACATGGCACAGTCTTAATGTCGATATCTTTTACAGATAATAAGAAAAATATACATTTTTAACTTAACATTTCCTGTTTCTGTTAAAAAAAATAGCTATTTGACAGCATTCCTGTGACAGAATCTCTTGACTTGTTAACACAAAGTTGTTGTGTTTTTTACTGTGAAATACTTGCAGGATCATGTTGCTGACACAACAGTCCCTTGCACGGCTCCATAAATTAGTGGAATAGCGGCTTTTAATTGTGAAAATACGGTACTCATAGCAGCAGGCAGCTGTGCAGCAGCACCAAAGCAGCAACACTGTCTGTGTGGACACTGCATGTGTGCAAGCCGCAGCAGTTCGGCGAGGTCGCCGTCACGCATTGCTTACACAGTTAGTGTATCCAGGGTGTAACAGCTTACTGTGGCTGCTCTTGACTGTTCACACTGTAGATGCATTCTGGTTTTATGATAGCGGTAGTGGTAATCTCACTGACAAAGCAGCAAAAAGCACGCACATCCACGAACAAAATTGTGCAGGTGCTGAGCTCAATCTCACTGACAAACACATTTCATATCCTGTGATCATGTCTGAATAACAGTCAACTCCTGTTTTGCCAGTTAAATTCTTGACATAAAGTTGCAGGAGTAGGAAATGTTTGCATCAGCAGTAACTTAACACAGCGCTCTGCAGATATTGAGCTTCATTGATGCCTTTTTTGTAAGATGTCTGCTGTAATTAGTGACACTGGTGTTGCCCTACTCGTCAGAAGGAACATCTCTTCACCCTGGCATGTTTTTAATTATTCTGTGTTTTTGTTGTTTTGTTTCTGTGCACTTTGTGAAGCACTTTGTAGCTTTGTCTGTGCTATACAAATAAAGTTATTATTATCTCTAATAGACCACCACAGTCCTCTCAGTGTGACAGTCACTGCAGTACGAAGCAGACAATTTAGCTAAATACAGTCTAGTTCAGACAGTTTGAGTCCGTCACTGCTCTGATGTGACGTACTCTCCTGCCTGCAACATGTATTCAACACACCATTTTCATCATGGCTGTCATTGCTCTGGTCACTCCTTCGCTGCAATGCCTGCTGCCACACCACTTTGCTGTTACTTGCTGCTGTTCATATGATATTTTGAATAACCTGGAATATTCCTCAATAACACTAATGTGGCTAATTATTGCAATTGGCACAACGGCTTAAACAAAAAAAAAGTGTGATATTACTGTCTGCTTCTTCCATTTTCTTCTTGGGTAGAAATGTCTGTGCAGAATTTCTTCATATCTGAATCAAAGGTGTCTAAGGACTGTGCAGATTTTAAAGCCCATTGAGGCAGATTTGTAATATGTGATCTTGGGCTATTTAATAAAACTGATAATACTTGACTTGACTGTCATATTCAACTATCTGCTGTGAAGAATCCCTGAAAGAAGACAGAAAAATTCAAGAGCCAATATTTTTTTTTGTGGTTCAGTTCAAGGTGACATTTAATGTCAATTCACTCTTAAATTTGGCTTTCTGCGAGCTGATGCCCTGTGTGACCTTTTCAATACACAGTCAATTAAAAAACCTCCAACTTCAGCTGAATGTGAAGAGTAATTTCTGTGAATACTTAGTTTCTCAGTAGTGTCACACTTGTCAGTGAAAAGCATAAAACCTTAAATAGATTATTTTCCAGTGCAGTAATGTTCTCAGAGAAAGATTGATTTGAAACACTTTTCACTCTAAAGACTCCAGGTTCATCCAGGACACAAGAATCGGTATAGTGCTGCTGCTGCCTGACGAAGGTCAGGGCGATCTGTTCTCCCAGGGGTCATTTGTGTGCCCTATATCATGAGACCATGTGACTGCGTGACGCACAGATCACATACAAACACCCACATGAACACATATGCACAGAGTGAAGAGCAGGATCATATAATGCAGTCTGTGTGACAGACGCAGAATCAGACAAACCTCTCTATTCACTGGCACAATGTGAGCACACACAAACACACACAAGGTCATGTTGTGTCTTTAGCACGACTTTTAGATAATAACTCATGATGCAACTAAACATAAAGCTAGTGTATGAAATGTTCGCTATAGGCGACCCGCTGCCCATTGAGTCAAACAGGGTCTGTGTCCTTGAGTTATTGTTTCAAAGATTTAAAAGGGTCTCGTACTGATCAGGAACATATTTATAGTCATGATTCTTTGGTTGGCTTGAGGGAGAGGATAAAGGAAGTGTGCAGAAGTGAAGAGGAAAAGTTTGAGTGTAAAAAGAAGTGAGATAGAGAAAGACGTAAGAGAGTTGTAGGGGGAAGATTGGAGCAAATGGAGAGCTGTGGCACAGGAGAGCAGAACTGACATGAAGAAAAATAAATGGAGAGGCTGAGAGGACGAGGAGGAGGCAGAGTTTATTTCCACCTCACCAGGGAGTGTGTTTGCCAGTGTAAGCGGGGGTACGCCCCCCCCGGGCTACTGTTTACACAGCCACTGCATTAAAGAAACAATATGCTTAATTAATGCCGGGTTTTTAATCTGCCCTATTTAAATCAATGCACAAGTGCCCCCATCACTACAATACAGACATTGATTTGTTGCATTCTCCCCGTGTGTACGGCTGAAATGCAAAATATCTTGTGACGATTATTAAATCATATTGATTGAAACGTGCTCCTTTGCTCCCGTTCAGCTCTGTGCTCAGGTGATATATGTCTCATTTTTTAATTAAAGGGCTGTTGCTCTCAAGTTCACAAAGACGTATATCTTCTGTCTAATTAAAAATGACTGCAAGTTGACTCAACATGTGCCATTTGGTGGACGCTTTGCTCCGAAGGGCCCCACAGTATCGTCAGCAGGTGCCTCCCGTGTGAAATGAACTGCCAGCTCTGACAGTATCGAGTCCTGAGCTCCACAGAAACAACCACATTTGGTTTATCACATTTTCTCTCACATGATCCATACTGTCATATCTGCTGTAATTGGTATTTGTGCCAAAGCAGTTTATTCATTGATCTTGCTTTAAATGCTTTAAATAAATCACCATGTGTTTGATGTTACTTAATCGCCTTTTACAACGTCAGTCTGTGCTATGAATCGACAAAGAAAGAGAGCTACATAGTGGATGAATGTTTGTACTTTTTCCACCATTGTTTGCAATTAAAATCCTGCTGGATGTTCTGTGTAACTTGGATCTTCTTCTGCCTGAGCTAAACGCATCCAAAAAATACTACAGGAAACATCAAGACCAGTGTTGCCAGACCCCGTGAGAGGAACAAGCATCCAGGTCTATGGGAACATAACCATGAGCAACCATTTGAAAAATACTGTAACTTCTTTTCTTTATGCCTCTAAAGAAATGAAACAAAACCAAGTGGAAAAACGGCAAATGAGGAATGAATGAAAATGAAAGTAAAGAGGTTGCATGTAACAAATTGGCCAACTAATTATATATGACATCTATTTATGTTTATCAGTGCTGGCATGTTGAAGAAGATCTGCATTAAGTGCACATATGTCACTCTAACAGAATCTGCACACTGTCTTTAAATCGCCCCCCATATGATTAAATCTAGTCTTTTAATCCACTCTCTATCTCCCCTTCTTTATTGTATTCTTGTCCATATTTTGCTCACTTAGTCCCTGGCATTGTTAGTGAAGTAGCTAAAGAAACTGTCACTCACTGTATGAGGAGAGGGGTGGAGGGAGTGGGGTTGTGGATGGATCCTCCTGCAACAGGACCAACTAGACAGGTATAGTGGAGAGAGACACAGGGCATATAGGAAGCAAGCCCAAATAAGTAACTTCACTTTCCCATCCTCCCGAACACCATGAGGTATTTTCAACAAATTTGGCACAAACGTCCACTTGCACTTAACTATTAACTGATTAGGTTTTGGTAATCAAAGGTAAAGGTCTTTGTGACCTGTTCTGCCTCATTTTTGTGAACATGATATCTTAGGAACACCTTGAGAGAATTTCTTCAAATTTGGCACAAATGTCCATTTGCACTTAACTATTAACTGATTAGGATTTGCTAGTCAAAGGTCTTTATGTGACCTCTTCTGTCTCATTTTCGTAAACGTGATATCTTAGGAACACCTTGAGACAAATTCTTATTTGGCACAAACGTCCACTTGGACTCAACGATGAACTGATTACATTCTGGTGGTTAGAGGTCAAGCTCTCAACTCAAGAATTCATGACACAAGCTTCACACAAATGTCCAATAGAATATAATTATAAAGTGATGACATTTTATATCCAAAAAGTCAAAGGTCAACTTCACTTTCCCATCCTCCCGAACACCTTGAGGTATTCTCAACAAATTTGGCACAGATGTCCCCTTGCACTTAACTATTAACTGATTAGGTTTTGGTCATCAAAGGTAAAGGTCTTTGTGACCTGTTCTGCCTCATTTTTGTGAACATGATATCTTAGGAATACCTTGAGGTATTTTCCTCAAATTTGGCACAAACGTCCACTTGCACTTAACTATTAACTGAATAGGATTTGGTAGTCAAAGATAGAGGTCAAGGTCTTTGTGACCTCTTCTGTCTCATTTTCTTAAACATGATATCTTAGGAACACCTTGAGACAAATTCTTCTTATTTGGCGCAAACGTCCACTTGGACTCAACAATGAACTGATTAGATTAGATTTTGGTGGTTGGAGGTCAGGCTCTCAACTCAAGAATTCATGACACAAGCTTCACACAAATTTCCAATAGAATATAATTATAAAGTGATGACATTTTATATCAAAAAGTCAAAGGTCAACTTCACTGTGACATCATAATGTTATACAAAAACACCTTTCCGGCCATTATGCAGCGTCATATCTCAGGAACAGAAGGGGAGACATTTGGTCAGATACTGAACTGGTGACACTCATCTTGGGTGTCCATCTTGAAACTGTGCTGATTGTGTAGATCTTCTGTAATGCTTGGGGACGATGTGTGTGAAGCATCAATGTTTTAGACTACGTAGCTTCTTTGCAGCAGCATCCATACTTGAAGCACCATCTATTGTCATAGCTACGTGGACATAGCTGGACAAGCGTGGATGTAAACTGTAACTGCAGCTTCATTGGTTCGCGGAGGCATACAAGCATTAGGCAGTATGCAGACACATAAAACAGAAAAGCATGCCGTGTAATAGGATACATATGATGGACAAGCAGTAGTCCAGTGGTATGTTGACAGGGTGGTGACACAGACTGTTACTGTAGGTGTGCAGGTTTAAAGCCTGTAAATGACAAACTGTGCCTGTTATTTGTCTTCCTGTTCTTCTGGTTTTCTGCTCTCTGAACTCTCCAGAGAAACGGGCTGATATATGCAAGTCTGAAAACAAATAATCATTAAGACAACTACGTGACCTTGAATTTATTTCCCTTTATTACTTACAGCTTTTGGTTTTACATGAAGCTGCACTGCACAAAATTTATACCATTTAGATCAGAATTGTCAGCTGACAGTGTGATTAAGAAGAGAATCCCATTACCAGTAATGGAGATGCTGCCAGTTCAGAACAAAGTAGATTCGGGGAAAAAACCTGAATCTGATCACATTAGTAGAAGAGACTGAGCTCAACATCCAGAGTGACAGTTTGACTTTGAAACAGCTTCTTTTGACACATTTTTGTACAGCTCCCTGTGCATCTCCTCATCCTCTTGTTCACATAATGAACTAAGAGGCAGCAGGCTGATGCTTTTTGTACCTTCTCAACCTTGGTGTGTTTTTTCAGCCTTTATGTGAGTGACAAAGCAGAGAGTGGAGTCAATTTAAAAGGCTGAGACGAGTGTGATTTACGGTGTGTGAAAGGCCCTGCGCACATTTCCCCCTCTGCACCTCTTCTAACTAACAGCTTGACAGTTAATACGACAGTTTGCAAGCCGTAAACACAGAAACCTACAACATGTAGAAACACACAGAGACACACCTGTTCAATAACTTATACACACACATTGATGGAGATGTGTGTTGCCAGGTTAGCTGATGCAGCATCCTCTTCCTCCTCCCAGTGGACTGTGGGTTGAACAGTGATTGACTGTCAAAGTCTTGGTCCACTTGTCCTGCTTCTCTCTGGAGACACACAGGCATTTAGCTCTGTGTGTGTGTGTGTGTGTGTGTGTGTGTGTGTGTGTGTGTGTCCTTGACGAAGGAGGACATTTGACCTCTTAAACACACCTGGTGCCCCTCAGGCTGCAGGGAAACACTAAACACTGCCATGCATCACAGTCACTGCAGTCCTGCACCCAGAGACTGAACATGAGGGAGTGAAGGAGGAGGGTGACAAAGAGGTGAAGAAGGACAAGGATAAATATGATGGATAAAGAAACAGGAAAAGATACGGGGGGAGAAGGGATAGGATGGCAGCCCAATAGCTAGAAAATAATGTTGGCACTATACGTTTTTGCAAACCACAGATACTTTATATTTATACATTATTATGAAGCAGATATGTTGAAAATGTATGTGTCATTACTCTTTAACAAGGCTGTGGTTAATGTGTTTAGGTTTAGGCTCAAAAACCACTTGGTCATGGTGAGGAAGAGATCGTGTTTTGGCTTAGAATACCTGGTTTGGTGGCACAATCCCAGCAGGAAACATGATGACGCATGGGTGATAAAACAATAACAATAGTTATCTTGATATAATTTTCCTCTATTGAGATAAAATAAATGTTCGATAAATCCTCCATATAATGAACTCATCAACTCATCTAATGCAAATTGTAAGTTAGCAAGTTAGCGTGACCGACAATTTGCCAATTTATTAGAATGATATGACATAACGTGACTTGATTTAACCTACATTTCCTCGTTCGTAAACATTTTTTCTGCCTCAGTCACATCAGATAGATTTTCACTGACAGTAATTGATGCCACAATACCTCATCACAAAGTCCGTCTTTTGTTAATGTTTTGATTGAGAAAACAGCAGAAATTACATACTGTGGGTGTAAAACTTGGACGGAAGGCACTGATCACTTTTGAGATTTTTGTTTTGTCTATTTTTTCTGTTTCCATTGTCAGCTAAAACACAAAATTATTTAAACCCTCTGTACAAATATGTTTTCATACTGCTGATCTCAAAATAAGATTTCTTTGTCTATTTATTGTTTTATTTATGGACAATATTTTGATTACAATTGTTTAAGTCCATCTCAGATTTGTGAAATGTTCTGCTGTTCTGCTGTCGTCATGTTCTGACAGTAAAGAATCGTTTAAACCACAATTAACAGTCGGATTTAAAACTTGAAAGAAATAGTGATTTGACTTTTTTTTTTTTTTTTAGAGCCGTGATTATTTTTATCAACTGTTTTAACATCAACAGTTTTTATGGTGATAACTTTTAGCCGTATCACCCAGCCCTACAATGACAGCTGCTTTTCATGGCATTAATCACGCTGAAAAAACACAGACATTTGGAGGCTGGAGAGCTGCTGGACACACAGCGTTGACTCATTAAAACAGAACTGGTTTTGTTGTTTTTGGTCTTGAACAGTGGTCTGTGTCTTGGCAGGCGTCTTGCCTCAGTGTCAGACCATCCAGCATCCCCTCCTCCTCCCAATGGCAGAGTCAGCTCATATACTACGTCACTTTATAAACACTGATATGAAACATTTGAAACATACAAATGTAATGTACTTGCGGTTTGCAGAAACGTACAATGCTAACATGTTCTTTTGGCGACTGGGCAGCTGGCAGCAGGTCAAGGACAGGTGGTCATGTAGGTAGACAGTGAAAGATCTCACTGGAGCCTCACTTCAGTGTGTCCTTGAGAAACGAACTCTGCTTTGTCTGTCATCAAGTGCTGAGTCATGAACAGTGAAGGTAAAGGCTTAAGAGGCTCTGCAGGTTTGAAAGTTTGCTCTGAAAAGTGTGTAGCTGGCTCCTTCATGGAGGACAACAGAGTGTGTCAGGATGCCCATAGCAACTTTTTCCCAGACTTTATATAATATATATATATAATCAAAATATTTCACTCAGTTATTGCTTCAAGAATAAACGACTAAAAATGGAACTTCTGTAAGAGCTTTGGAGCTATGAGGAGTAAGATGGAAGTAGCTATGTTGTGGAGAAACTATGTGTATTTTAAACAACAATCTTTTTTTCAAAAATCTCAAATCCCATCATATCTACAGTGGATATGATTACGTTATTAATTTACAAATATTAAGGAAATGAATTACCGTTTTAAGTGATTGTTAGGCAGAAATCACAAGCATTACCAGGTTCCAACTTCTCAAATGTGCAGCTTTTCTCTGTTTTATTTAAAGTAAACTAATTATTGGACATCTGAGTCAGACAAAGCGAGACATTTAGAAAATCTGTGGACCTTCTTTATAATTTTCACATTTACAGACCAAACTATTAATTAAAATAAATTATTTTGCAGACTAATAATGCAAATAATGGTCAGTTGCAGCCCTAGAAATACCACATCAGAGAAATTTACCACAGCAGTGGCGACCAATATAAAATGAACTAGGTGGCAAGCTAGTAGCTACTTAGCTATTCAGTTAAGTATGCTAAATTCATGCATCAAATGTTTCCAAGATTGATAATTTCATAATCATTAAGTTAACCCTGAATCTGAAATTTACTTTAGTTGATGTGACACTCATTTCATGTCAGGATGTTTCCCAAGCTGAAAATGATCAAAACAAAAGTTTAGACAATCATTTAAGACAAATTTAGTTCTTTAAAACATAAAGTTTTCCAAGATTAAGCTGCTAAAGGATCCAGAGTGAACTGTTTTATGGAAATCACCTCGTTACTTTGAAGCATGAAAAGGCTGTCTAACTGAAATATGTCCCTGTGCTGATCACTCCCAGCACTCCCAGTACTGGTGTGCATGTAAACACATTAGTTAAAGTCTATATGTGAGCATCATGTAATGTGTAACTCCGTACAGAGCCGTATGCATGAATGAGTACATTGTGCAGCACTCTTGTGTGCGGCTGAATGAATCTGTTTTATTTGCGTCATAACTCTTGAACTTTGGTGTCATGACTCTCATGTGGAGAGACGGATTTAAGTGAACGATAATGTTTCATGTGCTGTTTTACAGTCGGCTTTTTCAAGTGGTTAATCCTGACCGAGCACAGTTACTCTACTGAAGAGCAAATGTTTACTGTCATTGTCTGCTGCATTTAGAAAAGGTCACGCACAAACACAGGCTTACTGTATGTACAAAGGATGTCCCTGACTGTATGATTTCATACAGGAGAGAGGGAGGGGGGCTGTTGTTTTGAGATGCAGGCTGAAGAGGAGAGGGAGAGGAGGAGGAGGAGGAGGGGACAGGTGGTGATAAAAGCAGGAAGAAGGAGGGCAGGGAAGAGTATTAAACTTTTGTCTCCAAGATCAGATAAAAAGACGTGGAGGAGGATGTAGAATGCCAGAATCTGACTGTGACATTTTGGGATGGTCACTTTGTCATATTCAGGGGGTCACCGTGCCTTGAATTCATGCTGCATCTCAGCCAAAGAGACACGTCAGAGCACATGTTGAATCTTGTCCGATCGCTGCTTGCATTTTTTATCTAATTTCCATGACATGCAGAAGGACAAGAGGCAGACATCCAGGATCAGGATTGTAAACAACCAAAGCATCTGTATGTAGAATGCTGTAAACATCCTCAGACTATACAGTATGGCCAAAAGTATGTGGACAACTGAATATTACCTTGTCGTGCTGAACATCTCATTATCGTGTTCAAACAGGAAAGAGCCCTTTCCAAACTGTGGCCGTATCCTGTAACATTAAATCTCCTACTTGTCAAATTCATTTTAAGTTTTTATCTGTAACAATAAATATGACTAAATAAGCACAAATCAATGTTTAAAAAAGGCATTTTTTTTAACAATCTAATTACAACTAGACACCAGTACCAATACCAGTGAGCTTAGCACCAGGGACAGTAATGAGCGTCCGCTGACTGCACACACACAGTGACAAGGTTATGGCTAACATTACGTTTTAACAGTAATTAATTGGAGCGTTCAGCGGCTTAGTGTTGGATATGGTCCACTGCTGCGGTGTTAGCTTGTGCTAACCAGGCAAACATTGAAGTGACTGTTCGGCTCTGGAGACGGCAGCAACAGAAAGTTTGCTTATCCAGTGGGGAGTCAGGATTAGGGGTGTAGCACCAAACTCTGGGCCCTATGCATAAGCAGTCACTGTGAGTCCCCCGCCCTTTCTACGAACCTTTTGAAAGGTCTACATCTCTGCTTCAGTATCATAAGCAGTCTCTTACTCGACTCTAGCTCAGATTAGAGACAAATCCTGGTGAAGGGGTGGACCATACCATTTGGTGCCTTTAAGGGGTGAGAGAGGCCTCAGAGAGCTTCCAATATATTTTATGAAAAGCAGTCTTTCTACAGATTTTATCAGCAAGTTTTAATTTAGTTTTGGCACTAATTACTTAGAAATAAAAAAAAAAACTGCAAACAAAATGGAACTTTTCATGCCAGGCTTTTCAAGGGCCCCCTCTCATTTGGGCCCTGGGTGATCCATCCTCCTTCTCCTCCTGCTACGACGCCCCTGGTCAGGATGGTCCGGGATCAGACCCTCAGTGCAATAAGGATTGAATGCAGCTATCATTTGACTAGAGGCATTTAGTCACTACAGTATTTGATATTGTGTTATTAAGGTACCAAGTAATGATACCCAACCCTTTAAAATCCAGCTAATCTACTTCACCAGGACAGTACAGGTGTTTACAGCAGTCAGTCATATGTTTAGTTTGCACTTTTATCAGAATTGACTCAACCATGTAGATACATCCCCAAAGAATCATGCAAGTACATTAACTTTTTCCAATATCTGAACTGCTTCAGGAGCTCCATTTAGAAACACTAAGAGATGGAGAAAGTCACTTCAGTGGCCTCAAAATTACACTAAAGTATGTGGATAGCAGTCTTCCACAAGGATACACAGGATAAAAGATCCAACTGTGCTTTTCCTTCCCAACACCCCACTTCTGTTAAGTCATACCGCTGTCTGTCTTGCTGATATCATAAGCTGTGATCCTGGCAGAATAGGTGAGAGCACACAAGACAGAGAGGCAGGACACAATGCCACGGGGAATAGAGATCGAGGACGAGCATCTTGTGTGTGTCTGAAAGAGAGAATATGAAAAAGAAACAAGAGGGACGCTCCCGGTTTGGCAGGCGTGGACAGAGAGAAGAGACAAATGCAAAGAATGGACAGAAGCAGAGGTGGAGGGCAGAGATCCCTCACTGTACAGTCATGGAGAGATGCAGAGGCAGTGACGGTGGTCCTGCTGCTGAGGGGGGGATTTGTGTCAAGGCAGCAGGAATTAGGTTGGCCTTCGCCTCTACGCATGAATACTCCTTACACACTCATAAATACACTCTGCCATGCTTTCCTACCTCCAGGTCCCAGGGCTTCCCTCGCGCTCACTCCCTCTCGTTTCCCTCTTTTATTCTTCCTTCATGCCCAATTATTACATTCACGCTTTATTAACACAAACACAATTACAGTACAGTGTGGCCAAATCAATGTTTAACATGTCAGACAACACGTTTTGCACATCACAACACTCACACTCTACACAAGGCAATCCAACAAACAAATATCTGATAACCTGAGACATACATTAACAATTTAATATTAATAACGAGAGTCAAAGATGATGCAATAAAAATCTAAAAACCTCTCCCACGTGCCTGTCCCTTCGACTCAATCTCTCTCCGCATGCCCCCCTCCCATCCCCCATTTCAATCCTCCCTCATCCTCTCCTCTCTCCCCTCTCTCTCCTCCTCCTGCTGCCCCCACCCCCGAGCCATGACCCTCTCCTCCGCCTCCTCCTCCCACCCCCCTCCTGACCTCTTTCCTTCTGCCTGGCTGTGCTTCCCTCGACAGTGTATCGCCCTCTCCCTCTTTACCCCGGTGCCTCTCCACCCATCTCTCCCTCTCTCCATGCAGCGGTTTGGGCTCCACCCCTCCCTCCCCCCGCTGAACGAACGACACAGTTGATACCATCTTCAGCCCCCTCTCTCTTTCCCTTTCTATGCATCACTTTCTTTCCCTTACAGTCCAGCTCCAGCATTTTTTTTTCTGGTGCTGTTGACTCATTCAAATTACCTCCTCTTCCTCTTCTGCTTTTTTCCTCCCTTTCTCCTCAACTGGAGCTGCTCTCTGTTTCCATTTCAATTCATTCATTCAATCTCTCTGCTCTGTCTCATTCACTTTCTCTTCTATGTTCATCAGTCGAAATGTTTCCATCTGTTTGTACGTTTGTGACGCTGGTAGTGCTGTGCTGCATAAATGAGCAGCTCTGATTAAACTGGAAGTTGTTTGAAAGCTGATGTTTAAACTGTGAAAAAATGTCTGTGTATTTTTCTCCATCCTTCCTCTCTGTGTCTTTGCAGAGGTAGAGCTTCACTGTGTGTGTGTGTGTGTGTGTGTGTGTGTGTGTGTGTGTGTATACAGACCAGTGGTCTGTTCAGAACGATAAAACCTAACAGTCAGGCGGACAGGCATCCATCCTGCCTGCCAGCCTGCTTGGCACACGCCATTTATTCCACAATCACTTATTTAGTAGCCTGTCTGTCTGAAAAGAGATACAAATGGAGATGGAGAGAAAACAATGTTGAACCTGCTTCGGAGATAAATACTGAAGCATTTAACACCAGTTAAATCCCTTCTCTTTAGTGTTTCGTGAGAGTTGAGTCCATTTAAGGCTTTAATTGGCAACTGTTTATGAAATCACAATAGATCTGTTGGTAGATGGAAAAGACTGATAGAAAGGTAGATGAGTGGCTCCCAACCTTTTAGCTGGTTAGTCTATCATTGCTGGTTGAATATGTCAATGGATTAAGCCCAGGTGAGCCGGGGGATTATTTTTTTCTTTAATGTTTTATTTGATTGTCTTTGAGACGGCTAAATAAGTAGAATAATTCAGTAATTCACAAGAGAAAAAGAAGGCTTGGTAGGTATTGATCAAAATACCTAGGGCCATTCGGTATCTTAACTTCTCCATTCAAATGATACCTGCATTGGATTCATTTTGTACCCAGATCTAGAAAACATGACTATTTGAACGGTGTTACTGGCAGCCAATGTTGCAAGCGTTCTTCGATTTAGTGCTACGTGTGAATTGCCCACTACTGCAACAGCTACAACCCATGCAATCTAAGGTGTGGTGAAGTTTAGGGTGATGCATGTATGGAGTTGGCAGTTCAGTCTGCCAACATGCCACCAAAAGTAGCCTATGGATGTAGACACAACTGTGGTATCTGGTGACATTTTACGTAACTGAAAGCTTTCATTAACATGATGGGTACATGGTTTATGTTAGCTGGCATTTTGCTGGTATCACGTGTAGCTGTCAGGCAGAAATGGCCAAATGGGAAATATGCCAAATAATTAAATAATTCATTAATAGTATATTGAATAGCCCTGTGTTGTGTAATCTATGTGATATCTATACTATGCAGACCAGATTTTAATCACGGATGGATCTTTTTATCCACCGTAGCAGTTCTTGAGGAAGACCATGTAGAGACTGGAGATACACTTCACTCCACCACGGTGAGCCAGACGGTTGATAGCAGGCTGGGTGATTTATGACGACACTTGCCACACTGAGTTTTTTCCTCCTTTGCCTCTGCTACTAATATTCTGATTAGTTACTCTATTTAATACACCACTTCTTCATTTGCTTATTTTCAGGTTATTTCATTTGAAGGCTGTTATATTGCTATTTAAAACATATGTCCAGTAGATGTTCTATATTGCTGGAATTTTGGAATATTAACAGTCGTATTGGTTGCCCCAAAAAAAGTCTAGTGTAAACCCTGGAATAAGGAGTACAAATCAAAACAAAAAAGACACAAAAAGATCTGAAGCCCCGTCTCACAAACTCATCCATCCCTGTGACACATTCAGTGATTCAGTCTCTTATCTTGTTGTTAACATGTAAACATTGTCCATTTCTCCCATTTCTCTCGACGTCGCTCCTCTTCAGCTCTTATCCTGTCAGTTCCATATCATACATTTCATTCACATTTTCAGCCATTCATCTGTCATGTGTTGGTGAGTTCTGCTTTGTGATGGCCTCTTTATAAACTGCCACAAGATTTTCAGTAAATATCTGTCTTCTTTTAACACAGTTCCTCCTGTCATATTGTCAAAGTGGTCGACATGGGTATGAGTCATATTTATTGCCCCACATCTTCTCTATCATGGTTGTGCTATAGACAGATATTTGCTCTTAGTTTTGGGTGTAATAAAGGACTGACCATCTTGGGTATTTAATAGATGTTGGTATCATGTAGATATTGTTCTATATTTCATTTAATGGTAAATTCCAATTATGGCTCTAATTTATTATGCATTATTTCTCTGACATAAAAGTCCTTCAGTTGCAAATATCTGAATGCGTCCTGGTTGTTTAATGTATAATTTAGTTTCAGTTCCTGAAACTTCAAAGTGTTTCCATCTGTTATTATTGTGTACTGAATACTGTGTTATGCAACTTGGAATCCATTGTTTGAACCTTTGGTCAGGAGTACCTGGGATAAAATATTTGCCACTGGCTGTTCATTGAAGCAGTCTGAGTACTTTCTCTAATCTATATTTTCGTACCAGGTTAAATCACAATTGTAACGTTAATTGAGTGACAGCATTGAGCTGCTGAAGTAAATCCTTTTTGAATCTCTGTCTCTGATGAAACTTTGAATTTCTTTTCCTTGTACATATTGCTCTGGATTTCTCCATTTTGCTTCATAGTCCTCAGCACACCAATAAATTACTGGTTTAATTTGTCGGGGTGTAAATCACTTTTTTCATCGTGATATGATATCATATCATTTCTTTGGACATTGATACAATATTTGCTGATATTACAAAGTCTGCCACGACACGATTTCAATACGATGCGATTCAGGAGATTGCGATTGCTGTAGTGTGAATACAGCACGATGTGCTGCCCGTCCAGGCACGTAACATTACGTAGTATTTTATCTCATAACGGCATTGTTTCTGTACGACGTGCTTTGTCTGTTGACCCCTATTATTTCCACACTGCTGATTTATTCCTGAGTAAATACGATTATCCTCATCGTCGTTCTCTCAGCTGTTTGCCATCTGCATGCGGCTGTTTCATGGTGACACAGACTTTCAAAATACAAGTGTAGATCCTTAAGATGACGATATAGAGTTATGTTTTCACTTTGCATTGATGCTACTGGATTGTTGATTATTGAATCGATATGTCGATCCAGATTGATGGATCGTTACACCCTTACTAATTTGTGCTGCATGAAAATATTCCTCTCGGTTTGGCAGCACCATAACCCCCATATGTTTCTTGGCTGTTGACCATTCCATATAAACCTTGACATAACTTTGTCCCAGGCTCAAAATTGTTTCTCAGGAATATCACTTGGTAGTGACTTTAATATGTAGAGGAGTTTTGGAGGTGTTATTTTATAGTGTGATAGAGTATTTCATGTTGTTGTATTGACACGTTTACTTACAGAAAGGATCTAGATATTTTTTCCATCACTGCTGACGAGGGAACTTCGGGTCTAGGTGGCAGTGGAGGTGATGGAGCAGGAGAGACGGAGCTAAGTGCAAACTTTCAGTGAAATTATTCATTCATTGAAATCCATATATTGACTTATGCTGTGTCCACTGTAAAAAGGTGGCATTAATATTGGTGACGAGAGGAAGAGGATGTTGTCATGATTTAGATATAGTGGGAGGAAGACGAGCTTGGTAATGAATATGATGATGATGAGGCGGTGGTGGTGTGTTGAGGTGGGGGAGGGGCGTCGGTCATAATGCAGGCTGTTGACTGTGTTATTGTCTGGTCAGGCTGCAGACTGCATGGGTTTAATCAAATAAACAGACACTGCTCCACTCGACCCGTAACAATAGCCTCCACAGCAGCTGCATGCAGTCTCGCTCTGTCTCTGAGGACTCACTGCATTTCACTCAGAACACAAAACCACAGCTCTGGAAACAACACAAGCTGAAACAACCATTTTTTGGCCACAGCGTTATCTTATTCACCCTCATTGTAATTGCTGGTGCCCAGGAAGGCGTCAGCAGTCAGTGCGCAGCCCATGGCTTCAGAGTACTTTGATAATTTGAGGACTTATTATTTTCCTTCCACCAGCAGACAGTTTGGAGATTATTTCCTCGTGTCATGCTGTCGCAGTCCTGCTGGCTACAGGAAGACAGTAACTGTCTCACAATTTCATTCCAGCTGTGACACAGCTGTAGCTGAAATGAAGATATTTCCTGCTTTTTCTGCAAAATGATTCCTCACTTAAAAAATACTTAGCTGTATCAGAGCTGTACTGAATTGTGTAAAGCTTCGAAACTTTGAATTTTAAACCAACATTTGAATGCTGCACAGCTTTTTTTATGTTTATTCATGGAGTTTGCATGTTCTCCCTGTGTCAGCGTGGGTTTCCTCCAGGTGCTCCAGCTTCCTCCCACAGTCCAAAGACATGCAGGTTAATTGGTGACTCTAAATTGTCCGTAGGTGTGAATGTGAGTGTGAATGGTTGTCTGTCTCTATGTGTCATCCCTGTGATAGTCTGGTGACCTGTCCAGGGTGAACCCTGCCTCTCACCCAGTGTCAGCTGGGATAGGCTCCAGCCACTGCAACACTGAAGTTACAGAGAATGAATTAATAATGTTTAATTGTTGTATTTCTGCACAGTTGTGGATAAAGATTAGTTGTAGCTGCAATCTAACAGCACTAGAAATTACAATTATTCGTTAAGTGTTAGTTGATTTCATAGAAATTACTGAAAAATACAAATTTAATCAGATGAATCACTTCAATTTTTAGAGTGAGTTTTTTCAGGGTGATGATGTTATAAAATATGATGACAGACATTTGAAGCTTCACTGGAAAACCTCAGCAGAAGCTTAAAATGTAAAACAAAATGACATGGTACAGCCCTAGGTTGTACACAATAAACTGAACTGTTCTGCAGCACATAATATCACCTAAAGCTGAGACCGAGGCAGAGAGGTGTTGAATGATGATTTGTGAGGCTGTAGTTTGTTGTGTATTCACAGTGGATTGCAGTATACTCTGAGGTGTAAATGATATTTTCTCCCCTTTTATACAAACCCAGGGAAATACAGCATAATACAGTCCAACAGAAACGCACTGCGAAATAATATTTTTATGAACCATCACAGAGCAGAACAGAAGCAGAGGCAGTTAAAAAGAAACTCACACGGGTGAGGCTGCTGCATGAACGAAGCCTGCCATCTGCTGGGCAGTAAAAATAACTGAACTCGTATCTCAGTATACAGAGTATTTATGTGTGTATTCAGGACTCACACACACAACAGCAATTATGTGACATCTGTAATGTTAATGACTAATTCATGCAGAATAAGAGCTCTCTGTAATCAGTCCCTTTGTATGCTGTATTTATGTTGTCACACCAGTGAGGTTCCATGAGTCACATGTACTTTGTGCACCAACATACAAAAATTATGTATTAGTAATATGAAGTTGTACGTTATGTATGTAGCTTATAAGCTGTTTTAAATGTCAAAGATAACTCTAGAATCACCCTTTTAGGAGTTAATTGAGAGCATTATCTTTTGACTAAGTTGTTCCTCTCTTATGTTCATGTAATGTTAAAGTCAGCCAGTTGTTATGATCTAAAGGCGGCCTGAGGTGAGAGCAGAATCACAAGCTTCTTTATTTCTTTAGTTGACTAATGCTGACTAACTAACTGTTCACTCTGAGGTTTGTGGATCATGCAGAGTAACAGATGCATAGTTTATGTAAGGCCAATTTTGCGGTATATCAAATTTTGAGCACTTGTTTCAGCAGCCACCCCGTAGTGAGACAAGATGCAAACAAGCCTCTGGTTATCAGGTCATATCAAGTAACATCGGAGTTCTCTGTCCACACTTAAACTATTAAATATGCACGTCTGTCATGCAACAGACACCACATGGCTACTGTATACTTGCTATCTTCCTATGTTTGTGCTTTTCAGACAGAAACCACACATTTGATATTGCGATATTTACTTTACCAACAGCAAGTAGCCTAGCTTATTTTTAGCGATGGTTGTTTAGCGTAATAGAAACTTTCAGCTCCCTGGCGATCTTCCTCCAGCTAGCTTCCACCGAAGTTTGGTTTTTGTGTGAAATAAGAAGATATCGTGTGCTAGTGTCTCAATTTAACTTCATGAATCAGCCGTTCCTCGTTCATAGCAAAGCTTTCAAAGTGAGCAACAGGAATAAATTGAAAGAGGGTGTCTATCTAAAGTTCAGTTCAAAACAGCAAAGCGTGTCATAGGCAGCCAATTAAGATACCTTATTCATCAACTTCAAAACCAAAAAGTTGTCATATTGGTGCAGTTCTCTCTTAGTTTTCTTGAGAGATTAACTCTGTCTTGTCTTGTCACCCCAAAAAACACATTAACTTTCTAGTAAACAAACACAGCATGCACAGCTCTGCCCCTCCCATCCTCACTAAAGTTCGATCTCCTTCATGTTGCTGTGCTCAGCTCACGGCCTGTCAAACACTAGTGGCTCCATTAGTCCGTTAATAAACAAACACATTGTCATGTTGCTTATTGCTAATGCAATACAAGTTGGATTTAGCGCTGTGACGCCATCAGCAAAGGTTGCTGATGTAGGCCACTTTTAAATCTGTCATATGTGTCATAATGAAACGTGTCATAATGACAAGCGCTGGTTCAGCCAGTTTACATTAAATCAAACATTTAGCTTGTGCACCAGGCCGAAACGGCAAAACGGGATGTCAAGTCAACTCTGCTCCCACTGCATTATGCTGTTGGCAGATGTCTGTGAGATTGATATGTGAGAATATGGGCACGTTACACTGAAACCTCACCTGTCTGTATGACTAAGTACCACAAGTTACTAAGAAGATGTGATTTTGTGTGTGTGATTTAGGTGGACTGAGCCTCAGGCCCTAGATGTCAGTGTTGACAGATTTATTTGTGTATGTAGATTTATGTTTGACCCACAGAGCACACAGTCTGTTGTAGGTCTTTGTCCACATGTAGTAATAAATATGAGCTGCAGCTTGTTTCTTCTCGTTGTCAGTGTGTCTGTAACTTCATCAGTTGTTAATGTGAGGAAGTCTCTTATCACATCCCACTGAACACAAGGCTTCAGCTGTGTGCTCATCTGCTGCTGGAAGCAGGGTGGGAAATAAACATCACAAACAAGAAGCAACAACAGTTTAGCAACAGAAAAATGTGTTTGTCAATCTGTGAAATTTAACCCCTCCCTCTCCGTCTCCTTTCAGAGGACTCATCATCAGAGAGCGGCAGTGGGAACGGCCTGCCTGCCCTGACCCCTCCCTCCTCCGCTGTAACGGATGGTGCCATCGTCAGGGAAACAGAGGTCGTCAATGGCAACGGAGGCCCCGCCCCGCTGGACTTCAGCACGCCTACTTCCTCCTCCTCATCGTCCGAGGACCAGCAGCCGATGAACCTGAGCGACCCTCCCCCTCAGCGCCTGCCCCTGTCCACCTCACACCTGCCCGTCACTGTGTCAGCGGCGGCTGCGGCGCTGCTTGGCGCTCTGCACCCCAACGCGCCTGAGGAGCTCCGGAGGAAGTACCCACTGGCTGCCAAACCTCCCCTGGCTCCACACCCTGCCCTGCCTCTGCCACTGCCGCACGCACATAATGCACACACTCCCAACACACACTCTCAGTCCCATACACATACCACCGAGCTGCGATTGGACCGAGACAGCAGGGACTATGGGGGCAAGGTGAGACCACACATCAGACATACATGCTGTGCACACATTTACACACAAGTGATTGTTTGTTTGTGTTGTTAATCTGACATCATCAACCTCAAGGACTGGAGTCCAACATGTACACTATAAACAGGCTGACACATTCATTCTCGCAGACAACTGAGTCTCTATTTCACCGAACCGACATGTCTTTGCGCAATCTAAGTAAACCAGCACAGACATAATGACATGTACATTTCAAACAAGAAAGCTCCTGTTGAATAAGGTTCAAATCCGGGACAGTAATGCTACGAGGCAACATGCTAAAAAATTATTATGTTAAATATTTGCACTCAGTAGCTGATTAGCATCCAGGCCACAATAACTCAGTTTAAAACCAGAACAAACCAGTTTAATACCAGTTTAAACTTAAATTGGTCACTCATTTTTATTATTCATTTATCTGTCGATTATCTTCTCACTGAAGCGTTTTACTCTATGAAACATTAAAAAACATTGAAAATGACCACCCCACCTTCCCAGAGTCTAACTAACATGATGAGAAAAGCAGAAAATCGTCACATTAAAGAAGCTGGAACCAGAAAATATTAAAAAAGTGACTCAAATGATGAATTGATAATCACAGTAGTTACTGATTAATAATCTGTAATTGTTGTACAGTGCTTTTCCAAACACAAATTAAGTTTTTACACTGTTAAAGGCTGATATTTCCTCCATGATGTCTGTTGAGTGTCTCAAGTACGGAAGCCCTGACAGGCAAGTGAGAAGAAAAAATGTGGTATTCCATTTTCTATTTCTGATTGAAAGTGTTTTCTCTCTTAAGCTGGTAAGTTAAAAGAAGTAGGTAGAAGAAGCTAGGATCATTTTTCTATGTTTGTCTTTGTAATACTCATTTCAGCCACAATACTCTGAAGTGCACCATTCCCTAATGCTCTACATGCGACAAAAAGCATTCATGTTTTCTTCCAAGTGAGTTTAATTTTTCAATGTACTTCAAACACAAGATACATATATTGTGTGTTAGCATGTTACAGTATTTTATTTCGAGCTCACCTGGAAGAAAACATGAATGCTTTTAGTCCTGTTTTAGAACATGAGGTAGTTTTGCACTTCAAAAAGTATTACAGCAAAAATAATTCACTTGCCAAAACCTTTTCACCTGTTTTCACAGATGATATTTTTTTAATGTAACAATTCCCCTGGCAAAACCTGTTTCACTTGTTCTTAAGTCATATAAACAGAAGAGAAAACAATTTAGATCAGATTTAGAATTTTTTTTTTCTCATTTGTCTCTCAGGGCTTCCGTACTCAATCAAAGACCTAAATGTCTGTGTTTAAAGGCCGCTTCATTGATAAGCTGTCAGATCCTAATGAAACTCTTAAGTAGTGTTTCATTAAGAACAAGTCAACTAGAACAATGAAACAGTGAAGCTCATAAATGGTAAAAAAAGAGACAGTGCATAGATAAAGAGACCTAATTCTGGGCTCATGTAATACTCATCATCATCATGTGTGTGTTCAGTCTCCCCAGTACAGTTCAGGTGGCAGCTACGACAGCATGAAGATGGACCTGGGTGCTGAGGACCTGACCACGGGACGTCATGGCAGCCAGGTCGCCCCTGATGATGACGACGACGACCATGACGACCACGACGACAATGACAAGATTAACGACACAGAGGGAGTCGATCCCGAGAGACTAAAAGCCTTCAATGTAAGTCAGAGACAGTGTGTGTTGGATCTCACATGATGTCCCCGCTGGGATCAATAAGGTGTCTCCTTATATTCATAAAGAAAAGATATTGAAGAGCAGACTGTCTGGTCCTCCATTAAAACCCGTCAGTCATTAATCACACACACTCACAGGCAGAAAAACACAAAAAACCCACAAAATACACATGAAAGAACACACAGGACATACAGAAAGGGTGACTGTATATATTTATTTTATATTAACAGTGGATCAAGTTACTACGTGTAATTGCTGAGGGCAATTGTAATTATAAAGGCTGATGAACCCACAGAAACTCTCAAGCTCTTATGGAGTCCTTTAGCCTCTCTGAGCTCCTTGTTTTGGTTTTTCACCACATTTACTGTTTGGTTCAGTCTCTCCGCTCATCATTAACTCTGTTTCCAGCAGCAGGCAGCTGTTCTCAGCAAACAAGCTCTGATAAACCCTCTGTACACTTCCTGCCCAGCACCAAACAGCAGACACACACAGGTAGCAACTAAATGGTGATTAAAGCAAAACATCAAGCAGCTACAGAGTCAGATATATTTCTGAGGAGGCAAAACCAGAGCTATAAAGAGAGAGAATTCTGGACGTAGATTAATCAGCAGGACAGAAACACAACTCCAAATGAGTGGAAATGTTTTTATAGATGTGTAAATGTGTCTGCCATCATAATTTAGAAGGCTTTAGTATGTCAAAGATGTGTTTTGGTCAGTTTCTCTCTGTCTGTATGTGACCAAGAAAACTATTGGTGCCGCTTTAATGCACATACAGACACAGAGGTGGATGAAGTGTGTAGCAATAACACAGTGTAGAAATACTTTGTTATGAGTTTTGCATTTACAGTACAAGTCTAAAAGTTTGGCATCAAAATATACTTTAAGTACCAAAAATAAAAGTATGTTAGGAATGGAACCTGGGTGTGCTCTTTGACACAAACCTCAAATTTGAGAAACACCAACAAGATGATCCAGTCATTTTGAGTTTTAATGACACTTAAACTATCATTCATACTTTTATTTCCGCATGATTGGACAACTGCAGTGGTCTTTTACCAAGAATGCATCAGAAATCAATTAAAAGACTCCAAATTGCTCAACATGCAGCAAAAAAATTCTAGCAATAATCAGTAATAGAGAACACATTACTCCAAATTTAATGACCTTACACTGGCTGCAAGTTCATTTTAGGATTGATTTTAAGATTTACTTATTACTCCCCCCTCAGGGCCCCAGAGTATATATCTGTTCTCTAACAGCTGCGTTGTCTTCCTGCAGATGTTTGTGCGTCTGTTTGTGGACGAGAACTTGGATCGGATGGTTCCCATCTCCAAACAGCCCAAGGAGAAGATCCAGGCCATCATCGAGTCCTGCAGCAGACAGTTCCCAGAGTTCCAGGAACGCGCCCGCAAGCGCATCCGCACCTACCTCAAATCCTGCCGACGCATGAAGAAGAACGGCATGGAGGTACTGTACCCGTTTGTTTATTTGTGTATTTGTAAGCAAGATGTCTTAAACAACCCAGCCGCCAGAAAAAATGCTGGCATCGTACATTGCTGCAAACCGATATGTTACATTTTTATATGATTATGTAGCCAATACATTGAAACATTATATTTCCCAAATATTTTTATTGAAAATGAATACCATACTTCAGGTGTATACAATTTTCATTTTTAAAATATATATACATATATGCATATACATATACATACACATACATATGAAAACAAGAACAAATAAAAAAGCATCAAATCAAAATAAAAAACTGCCTGCACTGTTGACAGGAAAACACTCACTTTTCCCCAAATTTAATTTACAACCTGAAGGAACTGAAATTCTCCAGAATATTTAAAACAGCAGGAATAGAAGCAGTGGGATCAGTTACATACAATAACAAATCATCAGCATATAATGATAATTTGTATTCCACTCCATTTCATATGATACCTCTATAAACTTTATGTTTCTTTACGTTTCAACAACGCCACAGTTAACATGTGGTTAGGTTAAGGCACAAAAACTACTTGGTTATGGTCAGGAAAAGATCACGATTTGGCTTAAAATACCCACTTCTGGAGGCACAATCCTGGCAGGAAACACAGCGACAGGTCACTGACACGTGGTCTCAAACAGTGGTCTGCAGCTTGACAGGCATCTCACCTAGTTGTCACGCCATCCTCCATCTCCTCCTCCTCCTCCTGATGAAAAAGTCAGCTCATATACTACATCTCGGTATAAACGTTACTATAATATGAATGTGAAGTAATAATATCACATATTCTTGGTTTTCCAGAAACATACAATGCCAACATTTCCGTCTGGCATCTTGGCTGTCTTAATAGACAACTCCATATTTTCTGTTAGCAAAGTCGGGCTGCGACTAACAATTATTTTGTTATCAGATATTCAGATGATTATTTTCTCTATTAATGAGTTCTCCATTAAATGTCAGATTATAGAAGAATATGCACATTATATTTCCCAGGTATTGTTTTGTTTTGTCCAACCAACAGTCCAGAACTGAACTAGAATCAGTTTAGAATTATACAAAACAAAAAAGCAGCAAAATTTTACATTGGAGAAGCTGGAACTAGAGAATGGAGCCATAGATCAATAATCACAATATTTGCTATGCAGGATTGTGGTTACTGTTTGTAAAGACGCTCGCCAGTGAAAGTGAAAGTAAAAGCCAACCTCAGAGTCATTATTGTTTGGCATTTCACCTCACTGTAATAGCATTTTTTGGCCCTGTGTCTCTTGGATACGTGCTGCTTACAGTCTGGCACCTGCTCGCTACCTTTTTATGAAGTCCTGACCTCATGTTGTGGAGGTACACACCCGTAAACACCCAGAACACAGTCAGTAAGAAGAAAATTAGAAGAAACAGGCAGAGAGCAGAGTCTCTGCAGAAAAATGCATCACCACACATTTTTCAGGGGTCATAAGTGATGACTGGGAGGGATTACTTCTATACAAAGTTATTTTATTTTTATTAATAAGATCCTGCACCCTATATCTTTAAAGTAACACATTAAAAGGACTACAGTAACAATATAATAATAGTAGTAACAGCGGTAGTAGTGTAAGTATTTGTATCAGATGGCTGTAGTTATTAAAAATCTAACATGTATATATTGCAATATTTCTAATTTGCAGCAGTGACATGTTATCCTTTTGTTGTTCAGCTCTTTTTATTGGGGTTTTTAAAGTTAAACAAACAGCAGCAGTAGTATAAAAGTGAAAACAGAATTTCTGATACAAAAATACAGAAAATATTCAACAAGTCAAAAATCAAAAATACTCTAAAGGGTGAGTTGTCGTGCATGTATAGAAAAAGGCACAGGTAGAGCAAACACGTTCGCAAAATATAGTTTTTACAGATAAAATGTATCGTTCTAGCTATTGTTTATTTAGTGTATATAAAACAATAAAGAATAAGATAAAAAAAAGGGGCGACTGGGAAGATATAAGGATGTGATTGACCATGTTTTTTGTCATTTAAACTAGGCTAGTTAGGCAGATGTGGTAGAATTTGTTTTCACACCCTCTCCATGAGAATTTAATCTTTTCCAAAATGCAGTTGGTTTTTATCCTTTTCATGCTTGTTCCAACATGACTTGAATGCAGCATTAGACAGTTGATTTAATTCAGTCGGAGCTGCCCAGACGAGTCACAATGTGATCAGCTCTGTGCTGCAGACATGATACCTGCTCTCAGAAAGCTTTCAGACTGACAGACATATAATTCCCATTTCACTCTGCAGATATTTCAGCAGTGGCATTAACTGCGTCAGCCTCATCTGCATCCTAAGTGTAGATATTACACATATTAAACGTGTTCTTCAAGGTAATGTGACTAAATCAGAATCTCTCACCAGCTTTTTCCTCCTCACACTCAAATTTTAGTTCTGAGTTTTCAGTTGTTATTTACATGTTTAGAACAAGTTATGTGACCAATAAAATCAATGGGAAGAAATGGGTGTGCAAATAAATAAATAAATGAATAGTGTAGCTTGTTGAGTTAGTGTGAGTCATCTGTGGTTCATCCAACGATCTTGAACATCCAGTTATGTTCTGATGTTCTCTTTTTATTGTACAGTTTTATATAAGTGGAGTGTGGTTGATCAGCAACATGTTCAGAGCAGAGCCCATAATGCAGCACTGGCCTTGCTTCTTTTGTCAGTCAGTCCTGCGGGAACCAGGCAGCTAGAGGACATCTTCTGTTGTTTCCTGGTGGTTTTTATTCTGTACAGCATGTACAGTATCTCTGTACTGTGTGTGCACAAGAGTGAACAAAAGCTTTCACTTAGTATATGTGCTTTAGTAGGTGAAATGTTCTCCACTGTTGTTTATCTGTGCTTAAGTGCCTTGAGAATTTTCAACAAGATCCGGGCAAAACACTTCACACAGAAGCAAATGCAGATACAGAACAAGAGGGAATAAACAGATTGGAGGAATTAAGGTGAATTTAAGAGACAGAAAATTGTTTTGTTCCAGACTTTTCTGTCAAACCAGGTCGAAACACAAACATGCTGTCTCTGGATTGTTTAGAAATAAGTGTGGTATGTTTATGTGTGCTGTCCTATAAGGCTAACATTCACCAGTGTATAAAACCAATTATTCTCTCAAAAACACATTTGCTCTTGTGTATGTTTACATTATAAAAAGATTTTCATTATAAAATTCTAGAATGAAATTATATATAAGATATTTACATTATAAAATAGTTTTGCATTCTCAAAGTAGTTGCCAAAACTATTTGAAATTTATCTTCAGCTTCAGTTTTTATTCTTCCACGTCGGGCGAAAGCCGTGGTTTGAGGCATTATTATATTGTGAATGCGATATCTCATTCACGCCCTTAGGTTGTCTGTATATATGTACGTACATTGGTCCATCCCACTTCTGTGGTCAAAGATCGAGGTCAAGATCAAAACAAAGGTCAAGGTCGCTGTGACCTTGTCTCATTAATGTGAAGGCGATATCTCAGAAACACTGGGAGGGCATTTCTTCGAATTTGGCACAAACATCTACTTGGACTCAGGGATTAACTTTATCTGACAGCTTTGGTTACTTTTTACATATGAAGATAAAGGTCAAGATCACTGTGTCCTTATGTCTCTCTCATCGTGAAGGCCTTTAGGGAATGTCCTCAATTTTGGCACAAACGTCTGATTGGACTCAAGGATAAACTGATTAGATTTTAGTCAGAGGTCAAGATCACTGTGACCTGATATCTCAGTAAAACCTTGATGGAGTTTCTTCAAACCTGATGCAGACATCCACTTGGACTCAAGGATGAAGTGATTAGACTTTGGTGGTCCAAAGTCACTGTGACCTTTGTCAGTCTCCACCTCTTTTCTTCGATTTCGTGATGTCTCAGGAAGACCTTGAGGGAATTTCCTCAAATTTGGTGCAAACGTCTACCTGGACTCAAAGATGAAGTGATTAGACTTTGGTAGTCAAAGGTCAAGGTTACTGTGACCTCATAAAACATGTTTTTGGCCATAATTCTGGAATCCATGTGCTAATTTTGACAAAATTTTGAACAAATGTCTAATAGGATAGAATGATGTCACGATGATATTTTATATCCAAAAGGTCAAAGGTCAGCTTCACTGTGACATCATCACGTTTTAACGTCATATCTCAGGAACAGAAGGGGAGACATTTGGTCAGATACTGAATTGGTGACCTTAATCTTGAGTTGACTGTATAGATCTTCTGTGTGTGAAACATCCACGTTTTCACTGACATGGATGTAAACTGCAACTTGGCATGTTGGCAGAGGCATACAACTGCAAGGCAGTAGTTATTTTTTATTAATTGGTCACATATCATTTGTGTCCAAAGTCCTAATATTCAGAGGATCACGATTACTCTCCAAAAATCATCATGATTGTTTTTCATCATTTTCATCAGATGCAGCAGGAAAGACTCTTAATTTTATTAAAATAACATGTCTTACCTTGGTGTTTGCTCCCTGAGTGCTCTACAGTTATTTTAACCTCTAAAAGTAACAATAATTTGATATTTGTTACATATATATAATGCAATGTATTTGTGTCTTGTTTAATAAAAGGCTGCAGCCTTCACCAGGAGACCAGCAACAATTACCATCTTTGTGAAAAGAAGATAAAATGTGCCTGTAAATGAGATGTAACTATAGAAACAGCACGCTCCAGTCAGTTTATTTCAGTTTACAGATGTGACACGGTGCAGAATGTCAAGACACATCAAGTGACAAACTGACTTTAAGTGACAGATGTGTGCTGTTAATGTGTCTCACACTTGATAACACGACATCAGCAGGAACCAGCAGGGTGTGTGCAGTGACAGATAATTTAATCAATGTGATCTTTGCAAGTGATTAAAAAATAATAATGTCTTAGACAAAGAACCCTCATGCTGTCAGATCGTTCTTCACTGAGGTGCTGAGGATCTAAATCATCCAGAATAATTCATGAAGAGGTCAGATGTTGTCACTGCCTCCACATCTTCTTGGAGAACTTAATTTTATACTGAACCAGTGACTGAGGTCGAGCCTCGAGGTATCGCATTTGTCTTGAAATAGTTCAGCGGTGGAAAGTAACTAAGTACATGTATTGAAATACTGTACTTAAGTAAAATATTAGTATGTCAAAACTGGACTTGAGTATTTCCATTTTTGCATCTGTCTACTCCATTCACAGGGAAATATTGTACTTTTTTCTCAACTACCTTTATCTGACAGCTTTAGTTAGTTTTTACATACAAAAACATAGGATAAGCTGATATGATATGATGGAGTACTTTAATTCTAAGCGACCCAGTAGTATACAATATCTACAATTAGATCCATATTGACGAACGTCGACATTAAAGGGGAACTACACCCAATTTTAAATTCATGTGTTATTCCTATGGCCTAAGGCAAT
This sequence comes from Epinephelus lanceolatus, assembly GCF_041903045.1. NCBI lineage: Eukaryota > Metazoa > Chordata > Actinopteri > Perciformes > Serranidae > Epinephelus > Epinephelus lanceolatus. Next base: position 4,483,776 of record NC_135741.1, on the reverse strand, counting down.
TTGAAAATATTTGTTAAAGTGAACAACTTTGTCCCAAATCCAAAAACTACAGTGCTAAAACTCTAAAGTCTGGAGCTGCTCCATAGACAATGAATGCTGAAAATTTTTTCTAGATGACACTGACAGCACCCAGGGAATTGTTCGGAGTAAATGGGTACATTTTCAGTTTCAGAACTGAGAGCACTACTATAGAATAAAGCTCATTTTGGTATTAGAAAAAAAAAACAGAAAACAAACTTTCTGTGGGTCCACAAAATCAGACTCACGTTGATTGTCTATGGAGCAGCTCCCCTATGACATCACGTTTGAGACTGACTTCTCTGGTTTCTGGATAGATCGAGTACTTCATGTTCACAATATTGTTCGAACTTTCCAAGGCCATAGAAATAACATATTGGAAATCTTAATTTAGGTGGTGTTCCCCTTTAAAATACTCCTATGGTATATTTCCTTAGTGATAAAAAAAACATGTTTGAATCAGCTGAGCTGCATGATGAATACTTTAAGTAACATTTTGAATTCAGGTCTTTGCAGATAGATAGATAAATTTTATTGTCTGCCCCAAGAATGACAGAAATTCTTCAACAAGGCTCAGCAGTACACATGATTCACATTTAAAACACATTTATAACAAATATTATGGAAAAGGATAAAGTGCAGGTTAAAGTGCAGTGTCTGTTTTAGATTGTTCAGGGTGGTTGTTGCAGAGGAAATTGAGGTTGTTGCAGAGGAAATTAAGGACCCCTTGTAGATGTTGTTCTGGGCCAGTGGGAGTTTGTAGCGTCTGCCTGATGGCAGTAAGTGGAGGGAGTGGTGGAGGGGCTGAGAAGGATCAGGAAAGCCACCCTGATCACTGAGGGGTCATACAGCTCAGATGGAGGAGTTTGGGGTGAGCTGCTTATTTTGCTGGCCTGATTAGTTACGCAGGGGAGTTTTGTGTTTGGTGGTTAGTGAGTTGCACCAGGATGAAATGTTGAAGGTGAGAATGGATTTGTGTGAATGGAAAACCAGAGTTAAAATTGTATTTCTACTTTAAGGTACCCAATGTATTGCACCTTTATATTTAATAAATCAGCTATCTTAGTTTAGTGTGCAGAATCAGCTGCAGCACTATCACAAGATTGGTGGATGTTACTGTACTGATGCAGGAGAGGTGTACGATGGGACAATTAGTGATGTTGACCCATCAGTAACATTGTGTGGAGTCTGAGAGGCAACAGGCTGCTTCACACTGATTGTAAAGATGAGCCAGTCATTGAAATGTCTCTGCTGCCCCCCAGTGGTGAAGCACAATGTTACACTACTCAGTACTGAAGGCATCAGGGAGGTGCAATCTGCCTACAGATCCAATTTGCATCAGTTTCTATAATCATAGTGAAGGATGCCTGTTGGGATTTTATCACGTTTATACATTTGATATCAAAGCAATGTACCAGTACTAACTGTCTGTCAATCCAATCTGCTCATAAACATTATGCCTAATTTATACTTCTGTGAAAAAGCTTACTGACATAATGTAACAATGCACCAGGCACTGCAGACAGCAGCCGTTTGATTGGACATCAAAGTTGGGAGGTGCAGCTTCTGAACACTTCTGGTCTTAAAATGCATGTGTGAAATTACACGCTATGGACCATCTGCTGCAGTAATATATATGTCTGGTGCTCACATGAGGTGCGTACACAAAACACAAAGGCCCACAGCTGCAGAGGTATAAAATAGGCAAACACAATTCTCATTGGTTCTTTTATTACCTGCAAACATCACACAGGAATTATTATTTCAGAAGACAGAGAACTTTGTATGGTTGATAATAATAATAATGATGACAATAATAATTATTATCATTTTAATAGACTTAATTCAAACAGCCCTTTTCAAAACAAAGTTACAAAGTGTTTTACATGGTTTAATAGGAAACAAAAAGTCAGAACTGCAATAAATCAAAATCAGAAAATTGCAGCAAACTGGAGAATAAAATTAATATAGAGTAAAAAAGTAAATTTTTAAAAAAGTAATAAAAAGTAATATAAAAAAGCTAAAAAAAACTAGCTAATAAAACTAACTAATTAAAATTAAAATTAAAATAAATAATGATGTGCTTGCATTAATTAAAAGCTTCTTTTTTTAAAGTTAATTTAATTTGACTTTTTCTTTTACCATTGAATATTAAAACTGGAAACTCTGTCAAATGTAAATGCCCTTTCTGGTTCACAAAGGATGCCATTTACATGATGTTTCTTAAAAGTTTTTATTCTTTTGTATTTTTCCTCTCATACACAAACACACTTTGAATATTTGTCACTAGTAAAATCGAGTCAGTTCCAGCCAAGGGTTTTGGTGTGGTCGTTAACGTGTCGTACACTGTTCAATAAATAATCACACTTGTTTCAGTCTAATATAATCAGTATATAACTACAACATAAGCAGCACTGTCGGTGTCCTTCTGTATATTCAGTCATGGCTGCTGAACCTGTCTCTATAATTCAGCATTGTTTTTCCTGCAGACCCGTCCTACTCCACCTCACCTCACCTCAGCCATGGCTGAAAACATCCTGGCTGCCGCCTGCGAGAGCGAATCACGCAACGCTGCAAAGAGGATGCGCCTCGACGCCCATTATGTAAGTGTTTATTTGTATGTGTGTTTGAATTCAAACTTGAAAGGGAAAAAGAATTACTTGTTTTGTATTTGACTGATTAATGTACATAAAAGCAGACTGTCTTCTGTCTGGTCTATTCAGGACAGAGCTGTTTATTTAGAATCACTGTAAAAGAAATATCTCGTCTGGGTCCAGACCTTTGAGTCTGCCCACTCCACCGAGCTGACTGGCATCGTGACATGAAACAGCAGTTTCTCGGTTGAAATAAAAGACCCGATGTTGAAAGAATAAAGTAGACTAACCATTGAGTGAAGAACAATAACAAATACTGTTTAGTTTCTGCCAAAGAGCTCAGTAGCTAAAAACACCATCTTACCTAATTTAACAAGTTTGTTTTGAACTCACACCCTGTTGACTTTAGCTGTTTGGTTGCTTTCCTCACCTCTGTTTCTGTTCTCGTACGCTGAGCTGAACTGACAATCGGAGTGATTGCATTCACTGACACAGATTTGACACACTGAAACAGCTGAAAAAAGTTTAGGGCTTACTAGTGCCTGTTGGGATAACCCAGTGATGCCGGTGTAAAATCGGGGGCGACAAAATTCACTGTAGGCCCGATATTGGCCACCGGTCAACCAACAGCTTGGTGTTATGGGGCCATTATCGTATTGATACCATAGACAGAGCTAAATAACATAGATTCTGTTGACAGGGAATTTTAGAAGTTGTGAAAAAGGTGGTGGAAAACTTCAAACATGTTCATATATTATTAGTGTTATTGTAATTCTTGATCCATAGGTTTGCCTTGGAAAAAGATTTTAATCTCAGTGAGACTTTTAACTTGTAAAAGAAAACATTTGACTGACGGTATAATAATCTTCCTCTGGGTTCTTGAGACCAGTTACATTTTTGGTCCATCCAGCTTGCTGTACATTATTTTGAAAAGAAACGTCCTGTTTCCTGTTCCAGGATGAGCAGATCTCTCTGGACAAGCCGTCCAGCGGTGGAGGGGGTCTGAGGGAGCCGGCGTCCCTCGCTCACTCCGCCTACTCCCTGGCCGCATCAGCCTTCTCCTCCCAGGACACCCAGCTCTACATCAACGGAGCCGGCCTCAGCTACGGTTACCGTGGATACCCGGGCCTGGGCGCTGCCATGCAACACCCCGTTTCCCTGACAACCGGCGCTGCTGCTCAGAGCAACGGTGAGAGAATGGTAGAGGGGGACAGAGGAAGAGGGTCTTTATGGAGACGGACAGGACACGATAGTTAGAGGGAAGAGTGAATAACAGAGGAAGCAGGTGGTCAGGAGGGAGGAGGGGAGGAGATGAAAAGAAACAACATGAGTGGGTAATTTGGGGATGAATGAGGAGATGATGAATGAGGAGCAGCAGAAGAAGAGAGAGCAGTGAAAGGAGGCAGCAGCAGATGGCAGTGTGAAACAGCTAACACACAGACATGATACTAATGTCACTTAAATGTAGAGTTCAAAGTCATTTAGCTAAACTGCTATTGTTACGGGCTTATCAGACTCTGAAAACTTTAACTGAGGTCCATCTTTGGTGGCTTGAGTCTCTGTGACTGTTTGAGGACAAACTTTTGATAAGAAGATAATTGTGGAGTTGTCATTGCTAGTTTCAGATCAACAAGGTTGTCATTTTCACAGCCAGAGCCCACGTTGTGTAAGTAACAAATGTTCTTGTGCCCATCTGTGCACCCATCGGTGTGTAGGTCTTAAAAAGAGGTCAGGCGCTTTGATGGTGTGTTGCTGTTTTGAAGCAGCAGAAAGTGACCAACACTTGAATGTGAAGGCTCACCTTCACACCTCCAAAAACTTGTAGACAGGTGAACAGGAGGAACTAGTCCATAGTTGAAGAAATGCAAACTATTTTCTATTACTTGCAAAAAACTTTATTAAGCAAACAATGTTTCTTTTGTCACACCTTCATCAGTCATTGACGAACAAAAACCTGGTCTAAAGTCAGAATGCTGCAGCATTTTCCTGCTGTTTAAAAGGTGCATCATTCAGATAGTAAGATGTTCCTACAAAGGAGGGTTCACAATGTGTGTTACACACGCACAGAAGCACAGATGGGCTGGGTGGGTGAAATAATAACATCATTAATGAGGATATTATTAATGGCATTCTGTAAAATGTAAACAGAGCAGAGCTGCAGAGCTGCTATTTGACTCCCCATTAGGAGAGATGCTGTGTGTATTTACACCCAAGGAGCAGCGTAACTTCATCGTCTCTGACAAGTTTACAGCTACAGTTTTAGTTTTGCTGCTTAAATTTCCCACAGTTTTTTACTGCCGTAACATTTTTGCTCTCACTCAGCAGAAAACCACTCACTTCTCCTATTTGCCAAATCCAGGCAATTGCGTGGCTTCTAAAGCGAATAAGAGACAATACTCTGATTGGTTGAACCTGTTAATGCCTCAACACACACCTGATTAATTAAGGGATTAAATGCAACCTCTTTGTTCTTTGTGTCTTACTGTGCCCAGATTATGGACACGCGGTGAATGCATCTGCACCATGCACTTTGTGAGATATATATATATATATATATATATATATATATATATATATATATATGTCACATTTTTACATTTTTCACGTCACTATATCACCGTTTAGACTAATCTGATGTTTGTTAAGTCTATAAACACAATGATTGAACAAACATTACTATTTCTGTGTGCACATTTTGTAATTAATAACATGGTTATCGTAGATTAGCTGGGCTAACCGTTAGCTCTTAGCTGTTAGCGGTGTCTGTAATAACTCAGTAACTCAATAAACGGTCCGTGAAAAAAATATTTTTTCCAGCAGATGTCTTAGTTACAACATGATTGAGCTAACTGGAGTAGTTTCATGTCGTATCCGACAACGGGAGGCTTTTAACAGATGACGTCCTGATGTTAGCTTTGCTAACTGTCCCTGTCGGCTGCAGCCACTGATGCTTCCTAGACATCGTGATTTTCCAAAACTGAATAAATACCACACATAGCAACACAAAACTGCTTTGCTAGCTCAATCATGTTGTAACTAAGATATCCGCTGGAAAAATCAAAATTTCACGGACTGTTTATTGAGTTACTGAGTCATTACAGACACCACTAACAGCTAACGGTTAGCCCAGCTAATCTACGATAACCATGTTATTAATTACAAAACATGCACACAGAAATAGTAATGTTTGTTCAATCATTGTGTTTATTAGGGGTGGGAATCTTTGGGCATCTCACGATTCGATTACGATTCAGGGGCTACGATTCGATTATAAAACGATTATTGATGCATCTTTAATTTATGTATATTGATGCACTTTTTCACAACACACATTTATTTTTGTCTCACTGAATAAGCATTCACCACTTGCAATTTTTAAAACAGTGCATTTGTAATAAGAAAGAGTTGAATTCATTTCCATTATATTTTATTAAACATATAAATGGAAATGCTTGCAAACTGGAAAGTTACAACTTCGTTGTACGGAACCAAAGGTAACAACAGGTATCTTAAATCACAAGATAAAATGCGTAGTTAGAGTAACAAATGATTCGGTGGTGACAGACGTCCACGCGTCACGTGTAACTGCGTTCCTACCTGCCTTCAACGGTGAGGCCATGACTTCTGTTTTGGTTTGATGGTAGAGTGTCGGTGAAATAGCGTCGGGATGGGATGGTGTATCTGGGCTCCAGTGTATGCAGCAGTGCTCGAAATCCCTGATTTTCCACGACAGAATAAGGACGCAAATCCTTGGCAATAAATGCCGCGATGGCCTTCGTAATTCGCTTCGCCTTTTCCGATGAGGGTGGCAGCTTTCTAATTGCTTCCTCAATTGTTCTCTGGTCTGTAGCGCCACTAGTTGCCGCAGCAACAACAGCCTGCCGTCTCCCTGACTCCTCCGTCAGGTGGAATCTAGTTACATGGCTTCTCATGTTTGTTGTGTTGCCAAAGTATTTTATTTTAGCACGACACAGCTTACATATAATGTGGCTCTTGTCCAGTTCACTTCCGCCGTCAACGTTGTAGAAGCCGAAGTATTTCCACGCATCTGTGTTTAAATTAGAAGAAGCTGTTCAGCTCTCACGGCGAGGTGGGAGGCGGTCAGCCATGTTTGTTTTCCTCTGTGCACGTGTCGGCGTGTCTGCTCCAGGTGCGCATCCCAAAGTGTCCCGGAGATGACACGTACCGCGCTTCTTAGTTCCGCATTATTTAGAACCTTCTGTATTACTCTAATTAACAGATTTAAATAATCGAAACTTGGACGTTTGTGAATCGATTCAGATTCGTCCATGTCCGAATCGCAATGTATCTAAGAATCGGAAATTTCCCCCACCCCTAGTGTTTATAGACTTTACAAACATCAGATTAGTCTACACAGTGATACAGTGATGTAAAAAATGATATATATATCTAAACTCTGGTGGTTTTCTACTCGGAAGTATTTGTAAACAACACGGCGATTCCCTCTATAGATCACTTAAAAAAGGCCCTGGAACTCAACAACCCATGATACTGATCAGTTTGAGGTCTTAGTGTCTTTCATTCTCAACAATCTTTAGTGGCATCAGAAACTTGTCAGAGAAAAACACACAACAGCAGCTCATGTGGTCTCCATGTGGTGTCTCCGTAGCCGCCAGCACCCTGACATGTAGTTGCATTTCTGTGAATGAGCTTGTCACCTTTGGCACCGCTCTGGCAGCTACACTCATAAGCTCCAAAGCTATGCAGTAGACTCTTAACACACAACTATAAATCCAGTTTAAGTGTTGAGCTCGTGCTACGGCTGCCAGATGAAGCTTACAGGGTCCATTGCTCCCATTACTTTGGAGCTGGACACAGTTTAATGGAGCCACAGGTGATGAAAGACTTGATACTCCTGCAGTCTGAAGTCATTTTACCTGACTGATGTTTCTCTTCCTCTCCTCCTCTCCCTGTTACTCCTCTTCTTCTCTTCCATTCACTATTTATTGACGCATCCTTTCCCCTCCACCTCCTTCCCTCCATCCTTGTCTTCATCACTCCCTCTCTCTGATCTCTTTCTCCCTCCTCTCTGCCCTCCTTCAGGCCCCACAGACCTCAGCATGAAATCTATCTCCTCTGCCAACATCAGTAACTCCTCCTCCTCTGCCACCACCAACAACAGCCTGGGCGGGCGGGGCAGCGGGGGTGGAGGAGGGGGCGGGGCGTCGACCCAGCTCAGCCAGCCAGAGATCACGGCCGTGCGTCAGCTGATCGCCGGCTACCGGGAGTCGGCCGCCTTCTTGCTTCGCTCGGCAGACGAGTTGGAGAACCTCATCCTGCAGCAGAACTGATTTGGGGGAAACGTGGGAGAACACACACTCACACACACACACACACACACACACACACACACACATACACACACACTTTCCATTATGTTCGTTTGTGTCCGTCTGCGTCCCCCCCGTCTCTCCTTATCGACGCTGAACACCCAACCTCCTCTTGTTTTTGCTCTTCCCTCCTTAAATCTGCCTTCTCTTCGGTAACTGTGGCCACTTTTCATTTTTTGGAGGAGAAAGTGGGAAACTGGGACAGAGGGAGGGAGGGAGAGGAATCCCACCCCACCATCCCCAAAACAATCCCCCACAACCTCAATCCATCGATTCTGCCTGAGGAGGGAAATAACAGAGAAAAAAGGAGCGTTAGGACTCTGGAGGAATCTCTTCCTCTCCTCTCTGGAAGCACCTCACAATCAGCGACTACACTCTGAGCGAAGGAGTGTGGAGGAGAGGAAGAGAGGAGGAGGAGAAAAGAGGAGCGTTGCTTGGAAGAAGAGTAAAGGAGACTGCTAGACTGTTCTGCTGCTGTGGTTTCAGATAAAGAGACTTTGCATCCTCGTGGGTGGAGAAGTAAAATTTTGAGTTTCCCTGTGGAGCTCCAACACGAGGAGTTTGATTGGCGGCCAACGCCGTCTTATGATCAGAACAGTTTCAAAGTTAATGACTCCCTGATTTGGTACTACTGAAGCTGTTTGTTAAACGACAAGTGTTTTTGATTTGACTGAAGATTTAATTTGTGCTTTTTTTGGGAGTCCAGTGAGCTTTCTTTCTTTTTTTTTTCTTTTTTTTTTTAACTCTTCCCAAGTGACTGAAAGAAAGAAGCGGCTTGACTTATCTTAACAGATAGCACTAAATACGGAAAAGACTTTGAGTCCAGAGGATCGACAGGACGGAAAGTGGAAAAGAAACGAGAAAAAAAAAAAGGAATTGTTTGGCTTAAAAAAAAAAAAAGGAGAGAAACTTTTTTTGTGCTCGCTTGTATATAAGCTCTCTGTGTCCTATAGCACTTTTCCCTCACCCTGAACCCCCCATCCTCCTCACCCCTTTTACCCAGGGAGCAACTTGCTACTTATGCATCCAAGACGCCATGTTGACCACCAGGAAATACCTCAGATCAGACCTGCCAACTCCATTTTCAGTTCCTCACACACACACACAGACACATACACATATACACACACACACACACACACACACTGCAAGTGAATGGTAACATTCCCACCAGAAGCCAGTTTACTTCTACTTTACCACCTGATGTCTTCAAGGTTTATATATTTTGGGGGGAGAATCATATTATATTGCGCAACAGACCTGTAATGTCGGAAGCATTTCGAGAACTGATGTTGTAAACTTTTCAGACACTGAAATCTTTAAACTTTTTCTTTCATCTGTGCGGGTTCATTCGTGTGCTGCTGTATATAATCAGATCATCTTGAAAACTTGAGAAGAATCAGAGTTGACAGGAGTGTGTTTCTGCGGGAGGGGATTTTCTCCTTAAAGGGGAGGGAGGGGAGTGTGTGTGTGTGTGTGTGTGTGTGTGTGGAGGGGAGGGGTTTCCTTGAATGAGAGGGGGGTTAAATGTTGATGACTGGTGGCAATTTTACCTCCCGCTTCTACTTTTTACAAATGTAGATGTAACGCCAACAAAACCTCAGCATTGTTCTGTTTATCTCCCCTCCCCCTCCCCCTCCCTCTCTTCTTCTCTTCATTGGACCTACTCTTCACCTCTTCTTCGTGGACCTAAACATCCTCCTCTTTCTCCTCCCCTCCGTGGTCCGGTCCAGGCTTCAGAGGAAGAGGAGGACTGCTCTGTCTTACTGTGTTTATCTGTTAAACTCTGAGATGGCCATTAATATTGTTATTATTGTTGTTATTATTATTATTATTAGTATGATTATAACGAAGAACTTTCATGTTGCTGCTGCTATACAAAAACCGGACCTTCTGCCATAGACCTAAAACCTCAACAAAGCCGGGCGTTAGCTAGCCGCAGTGCCCCGTGAAAACCCAACCGACCAACCGACCTCGACTGCAACTCGACCACAACAAAGCAAAAACAACTCAAAGACCTACAGGAGGACTCGGTGAACACGCTCACACGCCCCGCCTCTCTCAGACCGGTTGGTTGGTTTCTTTGTTTTTGCTTCATAGGGCTTGATTCATGTTGTGTTTTGTGACTTTCTAACTGTGAATTCTTTCGACCTCGATTCCTTTCGATCCCTTCCCGTATTTTCACCCTCTGGAGGACGCAGGGAGGGAAGTGTTAGCGGAGTCTCTGTGGTGCTCCTCATCAGGCCAACAAGTACACACTTAAACCGCTCAAGGGAGCAAAATAGTCCAGTTTATAACTCTGATTAACTGTTTATGATAAATGTTAGTTTAATCCAGAAGGAAAGAAAAAGAGACGGCACTATATTACTGCAGATAACTTTAAAGAGGAAATTTAACCCGTCATCCTGTCAGGTTTTGGTTTCAGCCATGTTGATATTACACTTTATGAAGGTAGTTTTTGTTCTCAGAGCTGAAGATTATATTTATTGGAGACCTGGTTGCTGCTGCAGCCTCTTTATTAAAGGAATAGTTTGACATTTGTGAAAATATTCTCATTACATTTTCTCACCAAGAGTTAGACAAAAGATCAGTACCACTTTCTTGTTTGTCTGTTAAATGTCAAGCTGGAAACAGCAGCTGGTTAGCTTAGCTTAGCACAAAGACTGGAAACTGAGGGAAACAGCTAGCCTGCCTCTGTTCAAAGGTTAATAAATCAACCTACCAACACCTCCAAAGCTCACTTATTAACACGTTTTATCTCATGTTTTGAACCGTGGTTATTTGAAGGACTTTTTATAACCATGAGGAGTGGCTTCCTGGTGTTCAGTGAAGGCTGGGACTCACTCCCTGACTCCATCGGAGCTCTGGGGTATGACACATGTGCAATGCAACTGGAGCTGCGATGTTTAATAGGTCCAGACACACCGAACACTGGAAGAGATAGCTCAGCACATAACACTGGATAAAGCTACACCATGCTGTTTATACACTTTTCTATGGATTATTTAAATGAGATTAACGTATTAGTTAGTGAGCTTTAAAGGTGCTGGTAGGCGGTATTTGTTAGCTACAGACAGAGCCATGCTAACAGTTTCCCTGTTTTCAGTCTTTGTGCTAAGCTAAGCTAACCAGCTGCAGGTACAGACATGAGAGTAATATTAATCATCTCATCTAAATCTGCAAAAAACAAAATGTCAAACTATTGCTTTAAGGAGTTGTGACGTTGGTAAGGAGCAGCTCTAGTTTCTGTTACCACCACTTAGTTTTGTCTCTTGGTGCAGTTGCTCAAAAAGCTTAATTGTCCAGTCGGAGTTGCTCACTCGACACCTGTTCGTACAGACGAGGTTTGAAAATGAACAAAAAGACAAACGTGACTTAAATCCTCCCGAGGCATTGCTCTGTGTACTGTGCTTCTACTGTGGTTTCTACTCAGTTCGACCGTCGTGTCACCGTGATTTGCTCCCTTTTTTTTGCACACTGAGCGAAGCAACAGTCATCTGTGATTTGAAGGTGGGGGGGGGGGGGGGCTCTCTGTGTGTGTATGCATGCATGTTTCCCAGGAGGGACCCCCTCAGACTTGCACTGCTGGTGTCAGACGAGAGCAGAGAAAGAGGTGGGATGTGGTTTTTTTGCAATGCAGTTGATAATCAAAGCATTCACTGGTGTTTCGGTGGTTTGTGTCGGCGGCCCACAGTGACGGTCAGGCGGTAAAATTTATGTCATACGCGCTGGATGACGAGCGCTGTTGGGCCACAGAGCAGAGGACACGTGCAAGCCATTCATTCAGGAGGTGTGGTCACACATCGATTAACACAAAACCTCCATCCGAACGTTCACTGATTTACATTCGTGTGCAATGTCAGAGCCACCACGTCGAGTTCAGACGAGTTTGAAATGTTGAAAATGTAAATTATTTAATTTATGATTAGATGTATAAGTGTAAAAGTTTTTTGTTCTTTTTCACAAAACGGGAAGCTCTGTTTAAAGTGTACTGATCACTGAGTGACACAAGAGAAATATGCAAAAAAAAAAAAAATGACCCAACTAGAGGAGAAGGAGGATAGAAGGAGGGGAGGATGGTGTCAAAACAGTCGGACATGTTGGAGAACAACCTTTAAGCAATGCTCTTAGAGGTCATGTGGTGTTTTCACTATGATTGAATTTAATTTATTTCCCTAAGAGTTTAAAAGATATAATTTATCCATCATTTGAAATAGAGGAGGAGACCTGCTGAGGTACAATCAATTTTTCCTCTAATTTCTCCCCAATTTTAGTGACTTTATTTAACTTAATATTTAACGGCAGATTGAATAGTTTTATTTAAAATAAGGTGGTGTGATTGCCTTTATTAATCTCCCAACATGGCACTTTTGATGACACCAGCAGCCCGTCCTTCTGTCCTCCTGCTCAGCCCTCACTGTGCTGTCAGATACTGCCAATGTTTTGGTTGAGTCTGCCTCGTTTTCAGTGTCAGGAGATCCGGCACCTTTGGGACACCCAGATTTGTCCAGACGTGCTCAATGGAGCCCAGAAATAATTTTTTAAGGCTGATCCAAACGCAGCTCTGTCTGAGGGACCAGAGTCACATACTGCAGAAAAAAACAGTCAATAAGAACAGGTCATTTTGATGATGTTTGTCCTTTTATCAGATATTTTATAATCAATGTTAAAGATGGAGGCTGATGACACGTGCACAATAACACTCTGTAACATCTGCTCACATATTTCTCTTTAAATCAACTCCTCATTTAAAGGCAGTAACGTGTCACAGAGTTTCTCAAACAGTGAATATGTTTGGCGAGTTCGGAAACACTGACTCAAATATCTGTCAGAACTCAGCCAGCCATGCAGACGCTGAGAACAGTTTGTGTCTGTCTGTCAGAGCAGGTGATGTGACGCTGCTCCCTCGGATCAAAGCACGATCCGGCGGGTTTCTATTTTAACTCACTGGATTTCAAGAAAAATTTCAGTCCCAACATCCTGACTCAGATTCAGTCTCAACCAAGCAGACTTTCATTTTACCTCCTTCAGAAATGGCTGACTGCCATGCTGAAAACCTTGAAACCTCCAAAATGTGTTTGTAAGAAATGAAGGAAATCTGACCATCAGATCAACAGCCATACAGTCTCTGAGTCAAAGTGTACAATGGGTTTGAAATGGTTAAATGTGGGTCTGTTATCTGCACTTGAAGAATGACATCAAGCCACAGTTTAACGTTAAACACAACTTAACCCGATAGTCAGGAGACGTTATGATCATTGGACTGTGTTTCATATGCTGCAGCTCGGAGCCTAAAATGAATCTAAGAGCTGTTTTTGTCCGGTTGTTTTGCTCACACTTGTTCTAATGAGGTTTAATCAGTGGGGAAAAAGTAGTTTTATTCCGTTTAGTTTCCCTGGCATGAAACATCAGAGCAGTTTAAGATTTTCTTTAAATGGTGAAGAGGCTTTTGATTGCAGTTCACCCCTCTCCTCCTCCTCCTCCTCCTCCTCCTCCTCGGAGTTTCATTCTTGATACTGTCAGTGAAAAACTTCCACCGGGACAAACTGCTTCTTTGAAACAACATCTAGGGATGAATCATTTTACCAAACACAGCTGAACGACTGAGAGGGTCCCAAAAGGAAACAAAATAAAAGTGCCCGAGTTGAATTCTTGGTCAGGCTGTAGCAAACGCAGCTTCACTGATTTTAGAGTATTTGAAGTGATAATCAAGTAGTCGGTTAGAAGGTGGGCATGTGGGACTTTTATCTCATTGGTTCCTAAGTGTCAAAGTTCTCCGTCAGCCTCAGAAAAGACGTTCTTAATGTTTTCTACAAGTGTTTCTGAGCCCAGGTCAGTTTACGTCAAAGCCAGACAGCTGCAGAACAGCACCACAAGAAAAACTGTACAAAAAAAAAAAAAAAAGGCAAATGACAATCTTTAGAAAGGTGTAATTTGCTCACTGTTTGATTTCCATTCCTTCTGTCCGTCTGTTGTATCCAGTGGGACAGACTGGGAGAATAATCTGAGTGTTTCAGCCGTAATCAGAGCGTTCGTTCTCCAAAACTCCTCCTGTTGTTGTTGACGTCTCCACCGGCTGAGCAAGCAGCCGACACATTTCTATCTGATTTCTATTTTTTAGAATTACATGATTATTATTATTATTAATGTTCTGATTCTTCTTAATATTATTATTTTATAGATATATTTTGTAGTGCAAGTAAAGTGGTCTTTTTTGGAGAAGATATTTTGTACAATATTCCAACAGCGTCACTCTGTTTGCCTAAACTGCACATTCCAAACATGGACGTCACCCGACACGGGACCTGACCGGCATCACCAGAAACACTTATCATGTCATCTGCTTGTTCGGCTGTCAAGTTCTGATTCCATGATGAAATCAAACAGCTCTGTGAAAGACGTAAGAATTCGAGCCACATGTCGACCTTTACTGTCCAATAACTGAAATCCTCGGTGAGTGTAAAGACCCTCAAAGGTTATTTTTACACACAGACGTGGTTTTGAGATTAAGATTCTGCACTGATTCACTGCGGAAAGGATTCAGTCTTTTGAGGCTTTGAAGAAGAGCTTTGAGAAAAGGTCACAGTGACTTCCTGACCTCTCAGACTTCACAGAGCTACAGACATGGATGCTACAGCCGACAAAGAGCAGCTGAAAACAGAGCAAATGTCACCTTTCTTACTACAGCACTAAATTAAAGGTCCAGGTTGCTCTGATATATATATATATATATGTGTGTGTGTGTATATATATATGTACAGCTTCTGTGAACCTGAGACATGTCTGTTGAGCTTTCAGTCTTCAGTGTAAAATACTGCACGTTGAAGACAAGTTAAAGTGCTAAAATCTGACTTGTTTTCTAAAAGGAAAACCTGAAATGAAGTTGCTTTTACTCAAAATGAGCTCAACTTTCTGAAGGTCTTTGACGACAAAGAAGTCTCTTTCGTTGGAGATTTAAAGGCTGCGTGTGGAGAAAAATATTTTGAATGTTTCAAACATTTGTAGGAGGTCAGTCTGTTTGTTAAAAGAGGATAACATCAAACTGAAACTACTGTGAGCTTCACTGTAACTGAGCTCAGGAGTCCAAATTCCCCCAGTGCAAACGTTATTTTTTAATTTTCCCTACATCATATTGATTCATTTAACTGTTTGGTTTTTTTTATGTTTCTTCTCGTTATGTGATGTGATTCTTAACATTTCCTGTAATATAATTTTAGTGGGGAAAAAAAACGCAGTTTTATTTTAGTTTAACTTAATTTTTTGCACATTTAAAAACTGAAAAAAATCAGATTCGGGAAAAAAACCTATATATTTTGTGTTCAATCCTCAGGTCATTAGTAGGATGGACAGTTTGAAAACTTTGCTTATTTGCTTTCTTGCCAAGAGTTAGATGAGAAGATCAATTCCAGCCTTATGTCTGTATGTTGAATATGAAGCTATAACTGTTAGCTTAGCTTAGCATTAAGACTGGAAATGAGCAAACAGCTTGCCTGGTTCTGTCCAAACGTAACAAAATCTGCCCACCAGCACTTGTAATGCTGCGTTCACACTACGAGCGACAACACAACAATGTGAACAGCTACATTATTGCCGAGTCGCCACTGAAGTGCCGCTTGAGTGCTCAATAACGTGGTTATGTCGTCACAGGCTTAAGGGTGTCTGCTACTTGCCACAAAGCCACTCAGTTGAACAGCATCTAAAGTCTGTATTTGGTCATAAAAATATTTAAAGTTATGCTTTTTATCAATGTCTGAGCCCCAATTTTAACATTTCACCTCCCCATGGTATTCCTATGTGCACCGCAGTACACAGAAGGCTAGCATAGCATCAGCTAACTAAGCTAAATAACACAGGAACATTACCACAGCTAAAAATGAAAACATATTATTGGTTGATGCTTCACCACATCATTGGAGTGCAGAAACAAGTTGAGGTCAGCTCAACTTTGACTTTTAGCGCATCACACCGTCAGCAGCCAAAAGTGTTGGGCGTCAGTTTGTAGCTTCATGTCACTGAGTTTGGTTAAAAATGTAGCCTGTTGCTATGTCACTCGTAGTGTGAACGCAGCATAATGATCACGGATGAACATATTACTTCTTGTACAAAAACCTAACAGAGAGAAGGCGTTAGATTTAAAGGATACTGTTGCATGCAGCCAGGCTACCTGTTTACCCCTGTTTCCAGTCTTAATGCTAAGCTAAGCTAAGCTATGCTAATCACCTGCTGGCAGCAACTACATGTGTACCAAACAGACATGAGAGTGGTATCAATATACTCAACTTAAATCTTCGTAAGAAAGTGATATTTTGCCAAAATGTCAAACTATTCCTTTAAATCTCTTTAAAATCCACAAATATAAGCGAACACGACCTGAGTGTCCTCTGAGGTAGCTACAGACTCATCCTTTTTTTAAGTTTCTGATCACATATGGATGGATCACATTGTCATCCTGCAGAGTTATTAAATCCATTGAGAGGAATAAGAAACTGCTTCAGGGAGGCTTCAGCTGAGCTGTGATGCCGGTCGGGTCCCTAAAATAATCCCACACTTCTTTCACCAGTCTGGTCAGATGTATAGCTCAACACACATGTTGGAAAAAAACAAAAAACAAAGGAGAAAACGTAATGGACCTTTTTTTTATTTTTCTATCAGGGTGTACAGCTATTGTCAAAATCAAAAAATGGCTTCCTGAGCCATTTTGTTTTACTGTTTGTTTTTTATTTCTGTTCCTTTTGGTGCTTTAGATTCCTTCATTTTCTAATTTCTAGCGATTCCTTTCTCTTTCTGTCTTCACCTGACTTTGTACCGGACTCTTGATTGTCTTGATTTCCTCCGCCGGGGCTTTGTACCTACAGTAATACCAATGTGAAACCTGTATTCTCCTCATGATTTGACTCAGTGGAAGTGTGATGTTTACATGTACAGATTTTTGCGATTCTTTCTGGTTTGTTTTTGTTTCGTTTCATCTCTCTTATCCTTCTCCCTCCCCCTCCCCTCTCTCTCTTGCTCTTTCCCCCCCCTCATCTCAGTTAATCTGACTCCTTCCTTACACACTGAAGGGAAATGGGACTGCGTCTAAACACAATTATCACCATTTCACACATAAGCCTATCGCACGAGGGGACACGTTGACATTTTGAATTTCAGTCGGTCACGTTTCTTCACCAGACTCCTGCTTAGATTTTTTTGTTTCTTAGCATCCTTTTAAAAATGCCTTGTTAGCATTCAGTTAGCATCTGCGCTAAAGATGCACTTTGTTTCGTTGAGGAATGCTAACAGCTAGTTTGTGTGTGATTATCAGTTTAATCAGAATTTAATTTTCGTGCTTTGGTGAAGAAACGTCATGCAACTGAAATCAAAAAGCGTCCCCGGACGAAACCGATTGTTTGGGAGGGGGGGAGTCGAGCTGTGTGTTTGATTGGCTCAGAGGGGGTTGACCTTTGACCTCTCAGCTAACTCCACAGCACACTAAATCACAGTGGGGCCACAACGACCCTCCACTGGTGTGACCACGATCCGGTGGAGATGATTCCTCAGTGAATGATAAGCCATGACAGACCCTGTGTGTCGGGTCTCTTAGTCTATTAGTATATTTAGCAAAACTTTAAACTGCAGAAGACAAAACTCAACCTCAGGAAGAAAAAAAAAAGGACATCACTTTTGTAAAAACACGTCTAACTGAAGGCCCATTTCCCTCTCTCTTTGATACCATATAAATTATATCAAAAATTCTTTTTATATTTATTGTGTTTATTATTATATATAACAGTGGATACCTTTTTTCCAGTACCTGTGGCTAAATATTTTGATTCTTTAGAAAAGTGTTGATAATATATGTGAAGCAACTTAAACGATCGAGGAAAAAAAAAAAAAGAAAAGAAATCTAGGGTTATTATTTTTTTCTGTTTGTTGACTATGTTGGAGCGGTACGGGCGTGTTTGTTTTAGCCCAACAACGAGAACATATCACTCTGGTCCATGACAAAGAAACCAATGATCGAAAAACTGAGCTTTCTTTTGTGTGATGTCACTGCTAAGGCTGAAATGTTTCTGGACTTAAAAAAATTGTGACCATTTAGTTTTGTTTTTTTGTTTTCTCCCGAGCTGTACGTCACAACGCTAAATATACTAATAAAACGGTGTGCTATCTATCAAACTGAGCAACGCTTCTTCTTTTATATTCCACACTGTGTAGTAAAAGGTAAGGTTCTGTCTCAGCCTCTCTTTGATGATGAAGTAAACACAGCCTGGTCTCCCTGGCTCCTGCCTGAGGTGGGCTGTATATGGCAGATCTGTTGCCACACTGTCAACGTTCATCTTTACTGGTTATGGTGGTTGGGTTCTCTGCCACCATTTTCTGTTCAGGGATCAAGTAGAATTCTAATACTTGTTTGGACAGATTATTTGGTGTCTGTCCTGAAGCCCTGGTGTGTGTGGGCAGAGCTTCAGAATCAGCTCGAGGACTTTAATCTTTGTTCAACTGTTGGCACTGAACGGCCTTGTCCTAGTGCTCTTCATCATCCCTCCTTCCTTGTTCACTTTTTAACCTCGGCATCATTAATTAGGCCGGTAAATCCAGGTTCTTTGAGCCTTTAACTTTGGGAGCTGAAACTGAACAACAGTCTGTGATGTGGAGACTTTGTTCATTAGACTCCTCTGATGTAACTGTAGCTTACAGAGTCAACGTGTACGCTGAGAAACTGAGCCTTTCACCAACTTAAAGCTGCTGTTCCAACAGAAAGATTAAGATTAGAGCTCTGGTGCTTTCATGTTGGATTTGAACCAGTTTTAGTCTTTAAACTCTGCTGCTACCTCAAGACAGTAAAAGGCCGACTGTTGGAAGGTGGACAGCTTCCTGCTTACTGTAGAAGGAAGGACATTTTAAAGGATAAGGCTGTATTCTGTTCTGTTATTATTGTCAACAAAGTCCAAAAACAGCAATATCTTAGTCTGCCTCCAACTCAGAGAAAATGTTGGTATTGTATATTTCTGAAAACCATGGATACATTGCATTTGTATGTTAACTTTACCAAGGCTGCTGTAAGGTAAAGTTCCACTGATTGTCACACACCTGAATGTGTGAAATTTGTTCTCTGCATTTGACCCATCCCCTGAGGGAGCGGTGAGCAGCAGCGGTGCCGCGCTCGGGAATCATGTGGTGATCTAACCCCCCAATTCCAACCCCTGATGCTGAGTGCCAAGCAGGGAGGCAATGGGTCCCATTTTTATAGTCTTTGGTATGACCCAGCCGGGGATCGAACCCACGACCTCCCAGTCTCAGGGCGGACACTCTACCACAAGGCCACTGAGCTGGTACACATAAGGTGTGGTTAGGTTTAGGCACGAAAACCACTTGGTTATGGTGAGGAAAAGGTCATGTTTTGGCCCAAAATACCCGCTTTTAATAGCACTTTCCTGGCAGGAAACACAGCATTGTCTTGGTAAAAAAAAAGAACCCCTTTTTGTGGCACAGTCCACAGTGGAAAGACAGCACCAGCTCACTAAGAGACTGTATAAAATAATTGACATAGCTACCATGACATCATACATAGGCATTGCAGCCATTGCCATCTCTTTTTTTTATTTTTTTTTGGTGGAACCAGGAGTGACCATACTTGGATGAGAGGTTGGAGCTGTGGAGGAAACAGCATTAATAGGAAATTTCGGTTTATTTCAACCTGTCTCCTATCGTCCTAAATTTGTTTCAAGTGACAAGTGACATAAAAATAATAGTTAGCATGTTAGCCGTTAGCCTAGATACAGCCGGGACGCATAGTAGCGTCAGACCTGTTAAAACGTAAGTGAACGGGCAACCTTCAAGTGCAAAGTTAGTCCACTAAACAAGCTTTTTTTCCACAAAGACCGCCTCATATCGTTAGGATAAATGTCAGAGAACATATAGAAAACGACATGTAAACGTGTTGTCTTACCTTACCGGTGTGCTGCCATGTTTGTTTACCATTTAGCTCTGCTTTCCAAAGCGCGGCCGAAATATATCTCACCAGCTCTAGATAAAGCCCAGCTGGATACTACTCCAGGTGGAGGTGTCTCGTCCTCGGTCACATCCAGACCTTGAAAATAAGGCTGCAACCGGTCCCATTCCTTGCAACAGAGGCATTCCTCTTCTGTGGGCACTGGGGCACAGCATTCACAGATACACCACCAATCTCCAGAGCTACGCAGCCTTGCAGCAGCCATTCCTCCTCTCTCGTCCTCTACCTGTTGCGCCTCTCTCTCTCTCTCTCCTCCTCCGTTCTTCAATTTCACGAAGCTCTTCGTCAATGTATTCTGGCTCAAATAAATAAGAGCGGCCATCAAACTCTGCAAAATCAAATTCCTCCTCCACAAAGTCTAAGTCTGGCAAAAAGTCAGCCATTATTCTATAAATCTTTCATATAATAAATGAATGAACTTTTCAGGCTACTGTCCGGTTCTGCCTTCCAGCTGTTGCTGCTTGTTCTCGCGATATTTCGGCCACGCTTTGGAAAGCAGAGCTAGATGGTAAACAAACATGGCAGCACACCGGTAAGGTAAAACAACACGTTTACATGTCGTTTTCTATATGTTCTCTGACATTTATCCTAACGATATGAGGCGGTCTTTGTGGAAAAAAAGCTTGTTTAGTGGACTAACTTTTCACTTGAAGGTTGCCCGTTCACTTACGTTTTAACAGGTCTGACGCTACTATGCGCCCCGGCTGTATCTAGGCTAACGGCTAACATGCTAACTATTATTTTTATGTCACTAGTCACTTGAAACAAATTTAGGACGATAGGAGACAGGTTGAAATAAACCGAAATTTCCCTTTAATAAAATGTAAATGTGTGAGTTATGAAAAAAATTTCACCTCCATAGAGTTAGATGCTGAAATTTGCTACAGAGACCAAAATCATTGTTTGTACCAGGCTGTAAACATGTTTATTTCTGCTGTTAAATTGGACATTTGAACACGGGGGTCTATGAGGATTCAGGAGTGCAGTTTTTTTGGCACTTAAAGGCACTTTGTGAGGTTGCCACTCCGCTAAAAAACAACCAGTGCTGTTGCTTGTTGGTCTCGATCAGTGGTCTGCAGCTTTCCTAGGTGACACACATACACCATCCCCTCCTCCTCCTGATGGCAAATTAAGCTTGTATCCTACATCACTTTAGAAACATTGATATGATTTATGAAATGTACAAATGTAACATATTTGTGGTTTTCAGAAACATACAATGCCAACATTTTCTCTTAATACTTTCTGACTTCCTGTCTGTGGATCTGAGCTAGGTCTAATCACACAAACAGAAGGAAACAGTGCATCAGTGGCGGATTAATCCAAATTTGGTGCTCTAGTGAGTATTTGGGGCAGCAGGATGGTGTATGTGTGATTGAGACTAAATAAACTGTATGTGTTCATGGTAAAGAAGGAACATGTCACCCAGTTCAACACAGTGGCTCATTATAGTGTTTATTAACAACACTGGAGCTCTATGGCACAGAAGAGGAAGAAGAAGAATCAGGCTTTGATGAGGATACATTCACTGTTGGTGTGGATCTTTTTATGGGACTCTCAGTGTAAGTGAAGTTATTATCCTTTTAAAGCAGCTCCTGCTGTTTGTGTTATTTCTCTGAGGGACTTCACATTTGATCCCTGTGCTCAGCTCAGAGCAACACAAATAAAAGAGTAGTAACAACATTATTTACAGCGGGGGTGTCCGGCAACCGTGCACCACAGAGAGCCAATCAAACCAAAGACTCCACCCACTGATAGTCTCTCCTTTAAGAGAGGAGGAACTCAACAGTGAAATCACCTGCTGAGGTAATCAGTTCGGCTGAAAACCTGCTGACAGCATGTGTCTGCAAAATTAACTGTGATTGACTAAAATTAGTTTAATGCAACTTCACGTTAAATGATGCAGCTCATAATTAAATCACTTTGGTCCTCTCGGGTTTGTTTCATTAAATTATTCGGAGCTGCAGCACCTCCTAAAATCCATTTAAGTCTGATGATGTTTGTTGTAGAAACTCTTCATGATTTAGATTTTATTTGTGGTGTTCACATCCTCCTACTTTGTGATGAGGCGCTGTAATATATTTGTATCCTGTCCACTTTTCTGTGATATTGATGCAGAACTGAAGCAGGATTAAAGGCACAAAGGGAGCAACGCTACAAAGGCTGCAGTCATTAGACTCCACAGTCTATAAATAAAGACTCAGAGGAAGATAAGTTTAAAATATTCCATCAGTGTAAAGACACTGCAGCACCTCACAATCATTTAGTTTTATTAATCCTGATCATACAGATTTATTCTAACAGACTTTTGATTATTTGTTTAGGCTAAAATGTCAAAAACAAATGTTAAAAATAAGGAAAAATGTTCTGAGAGACAGCACCGTTGTTTCTGTTCAGATTTTTTCTGACCAACAGTCTGAAACCCAAATATGTTGAATTTATAATCATATAAAAAACAAAGATAGGCAAAATCCTCAAACTGAGAAGCTGAAATCAGAGAATTTCTACTTTTTTTTTTTCTTAAAAATGATTAAAACCAATTAAATGATTAAAAAATAAGATTTGTTTGTAAGATTTTTGGGGTGTAGTTGCATTTAGTTGTGAGCTGATTGAAGCTAAAACTTCTCTCAGATTGAATTTCTTCAGTGTTTATTGTTCAGGAGGTTTTTACAGGCAGCTGAATCAACCTCCTTCCTCCCCAAAATAAGTGATATAAACAAGTAAAACACTAAAGCATTTACATGTTACAAATCAGTGTTTTTCCTACACTGTTTGGTGCATCACAGACAGGCTGCTAGCCCAGCACCTGCTAACGTGTGCTCACCTTTTTCCTCTGATCACTTAAGATCCAGACGTTCAGGAGGTTTTCACCGGCAGCTGAATTATCCACAGAGGTCTCTTCCTCTCCAAAACAAACAGACCAGGTGATTTAAACCAGTAAAAACACTGAAATATCACATTACAAATCAGTGTTTTTCTGATGTTCTCCTCACAGAGGGGCTTCTAACTATGGTGGCTGATGCAAAAATGTGATAGTCCCCATCTAGAGCCAGTGTTTGGTTTGTCTGCTTTGGGCTACTGTAGAAACATGCAGGGCAAAATGGCGATCTCCGTAGACGAGGACCTGCTCCCTATGTAGAAATAAATGGCTCATTGTAAGGTATCAAAAACACAACAGTTCTTATTTTCAGGTGATTATGCACCAGAGAAGAGATATCATATTCCATTTCTGCCAATATATACATCTAAATCCTACACACTGGACCTTTAACAGTAATTGAAGATAGCTAATTGATTAATAGATTAATTGTTGCTCTAATCAATTATCTAAACTGTTAATACGATTAATTTTCTGCTGAATCGACTGAACACTTCTCTACAACAGACAAACCTGTGATAACCAAACAGCATGTGGTGTTTATGAAGCCAAAATTGATTTTCATTTTCACAATTAGAACTTGTAAAGTGAGTGAAACTTTATTCTGTAAATGTGTCATATAAAGTCACTAATAATAAGTCATTATTAAGAACAGACAATGAGGTTTTTTATGATGAAACAAAGCAGAGGAGAACTTCACACACAGGAAGTTGATTTAAACTATTCTTTCGCAAACAGACTCCATCGTTTACTCAACGTTAATGACCTTCAGGGAAAACTGGCGGAGCCAAACACACACACACACACACACACACACACACACACACACACACAGAGTAGTCCCCTCCTCCCCTTCAGTAGTACGCAGGTGTGTGAGCAGCAGGAGGTGTGCGGAGCGCCAAACCCAAACTTTTTACGCACCGTGCCGTCGCTTCACCTTCACCTTCCTCTTCCCCTCTCGCGGATTAACACCTGAGCATCACCCGCTGCAGCCGTTTTCCCCTGTTTGCACCAGATTACAATGGATTAACATTTTCTCGGGAGCCATGCTCACATTCTCGGTTCATCTTGGGTCGAGCCGCCGAGACCTCGCAGGGAACCGATCCGACTTGGATACCCTCCATTCCCGTTTCCGCATTCCCACAGCCGCCGTGCGCACTGCAGGCGCGGAGCTCAGATCCATGATCTCAACAGAAAAAACCGGTTCCTCCGGCTAATCTACCCAACTATTGCTGGCGGTGCATTATGTTTCCAGCCAGAGGAAGAGAGGGAACCCGGAGGACTGAACGGCTGGTCACTGTGGGCTGTAGAAGGCCGTTTTCAGCGGACTGAGAATCCTGAACCGCGTCTTATTGATCGGTGAACCGATCAAACCTGGAATAACCCCTCCGCCGCGCTCCTTCATGTCCCGGGATGGAGAGTTGCTGTCGCTCCTGTATGCCGTGTTTAAGCCGGCTCTGGGACTGCATTTGGCCGGACTTCCGCTACCCAACCGTCCCCAACAACAACCATGTCATCGCCAATCCTGCCGCGCAGGCGGCGGAGATCCGCACCGTGTCCGGCGACATCCGCGTCCCGTCGCCCAAGAAGCGGCCGGTGCAGCTTTACGCGGCGCTCTTCGACTTCGAGGCCCGCAGCGACGACGAGCTGACGGTGAAGGAGGGGGACAAGCTGTCGGTGATCGAGAAGCGGGGGGAGTACGTGCTGGCCAAGAAGCTGACCGGGTCTCTGGAGTCCGGACTGATCCCGGCGAACTACGTGGCTCTGCTGCAGGACGAGTTCGCCAAACACAAGTGAGTAGAAACACATCACCTGCTCCTCTGTGTCTGTCCCCTCAGATCCTGTCTTTGTCGTTACTCTGTCTCATGATGCTGATGTTAATCTGCTGTTGCACCTGCTGTGAGTCACAAACATCTTTAAATGTTGCCTCAACACAGACACACAGAGACAGTTAACAGGACACAAGATTAAACTGTCCTCAGCTCATCATCAGGATCTGTCTGTCCTGAAAACTGAGACATGATGGCCGAGGTCTGACCTCACTGCTGTTAAAGATGTTCTAACATTCTTCTGTTAATCCCAAAATATAATTATGAGCTGCCTCAAAACAAAAAAGAGTCTAAATGTAACCTGTTCGTGATGTCACCAAACATTTTGTGGAAGAACTGATGTCATTCGACCTGATGTGATTTATATGAAAACCGTCCTGATAGACACTTGAAGCAAATTATCTTTAGGGCTGAAATGATTAGTCATGATAGATCATCAGAAACTGAAAGTGACAACTGTTCTGATAATTGATGTGTTCACAGATTAACTGGTTCGCAGTCTCAATCTGGCTGATTATTAAAATTCTATTTACTTATTTGCTGTTTTTTTATGTTATATTTTTGCAGTAGCAGAGTAGGTGATGATAGAAAACTGTTTAGATAATTGATTAATTAAGATTTCTTTGAGCAAAAATGGCAAAAATCCACTTGGTTCAATGTTGGTTGGACAAAACAAGCAACATGACTGTGTGAACATGAGCTTAAAATAATAACGACTGCTGCTAACCAGTGTTTTCATTATAAATTGGTCCATTATTTTCTTTATTAACGGAGCTCAGCTGGAAGGCGAAGCTTTGAAATTACTGGTCCATCTACGTCCCAACCCTCACCTATGGTCATGAGCTCTGGGTAGTGACTGAAAGAAATGAGTTTCCTCCGTGGGGTGTCTGGGCTCAGCCTTAGAGATAGGGTGAGGAGCTCAGACATCCGGAGGGAGCTCGGAGTAGAGCCGCTGCTTTCGCGTCGAAAGGGGTCAGTTGAGGTGGTTCGGGCATCTGATCAGGATCCTCCTGGACGCCTCCCGTTAGAGGTGTTCTGAGCACGTCCCACTGGTAGGAGGCCCCGGGGCAGACCCAGAACACACTGGAGGGATTACATATCTCATCTGGCCTGGGAACGCCTGGAAAGGGTTGCTGGGGAGAGGGACATCTGGGGTGCTTTGCTTGGCCTGCTGCCCCCGTGACCCGGCCCCGGATAAGTAGAGGAAAATGGATGGATGGATGGATGGATGGATGGTTTAGTCCATTTTAAGTCTGAAAATGGTTTAAAAATTCCCCAAAGCTCAGGTTGACATATTCAGATAGCTGATTTTGTCTAACGGAGAATCCAAAACCCAAAGATGTTCAATTACCTATTAGAAGATAGAGAAACCCCCAAATATTCACATTTGAGGAGGTGAAACCAGATATTTGTGTCATTTCTTGATGTAACTCAAAGACTCAAATCAATAATCAATCATAGAAACAGTTGTAAGACTTAAATTGGAGCGCTTTGGCATCCCCGTGTCAACTATAGTAAAGTTGAACACAAATCTTTGGGGGTAAAATAACCTCTGCTGCTGCTGTTGAACCCGACTGAAGCTAAAAGTAGCCGCGAGGCTGCAGCTGCAGGTCCTCCATTATTCATCCAGCCTGCGGGGAATCATCATGTTTCAGCAGAGCTCTCCCTCTAAGGTTGACTTCTCTGTCTGTGTCCACGCTGCTGATCCAACACAGACTCCACGTGTCCCACTGTCCTCAAACACAACACAACACTGACACTGAAGACAGTAACAGCACTGACTCCTTTATAATAAGGCTGCAGCTTTATGCTTTGTTCCACCGAGGAGCATCAGAGGAACTATTTCAGGCAAAAAGCCTAAAAATAAAGACAACATGTGCTAGTTTTATAGATCAGAGCAGCAGTGGTGTTTTAATAATCCACTTCATGCTGACATCTTTCTGTTGTTTATTATCTCCTCTAACATCACTGTAAAATTCCTCTGAAGAGATATGCCTCAGTGTGCAGGCACATCTGGTACACTGAGAGGTTTCTGTAATATTTTCTCCACTCCATTTATATTAATAAGGAAAAACTAAATAATAGAGCACCTGTCTGTAGAACGTAACACAGTTCAACAGCAGCACAACTGCGGCCTCCAAAATGATCATAACATTGAATTAACTCTCCTCTAAAACAATATAAAACTTTATAAAGAGAGGACTGTTGTGCTTTAGTTTTAGCTCAGTGTACCTAATAAACTGGCAGCTGATCTTTACTGTTACATATGTCAAATAAAAACGTACTTTTTTAAGGGAAAGTGAAAGTAAAAACATGTTTTTGGCATATGTACAGGAAGCAGCAGATCATCTTACTACACCTGTTTTTACAGTACAGTTTAACACGCCCAAAATAAAAAAATACATAATTTATTACACAAACAGTTTCATGACAGACAAAGCTACATCTTTCACAGTGTGTGACTCAACCCAACTTTATTTATACAGCACCTTTCATACAAACACGCAGCCCAAAGTGCTCCACGTGGCAAAATTGGAACGACACAAAGACAATTCAAAGTGTAACACAAACCATCGAACATAACGTTTTGCAAGACTAGAAAATTACAACAATAAGACCATAAAATATTTAAAAAGCAAACCAAACTAAACAGAACAAACTAACAAATGATTAGAAGTCCGTAGAATAAAAAGAAAGTTAATAAATAAAATAGAATAGAAATAAAAGGGAGGGATAAAATAATGTAAAAACCAACCATAGTGTGTGACACAAGAATTTATGTTTTATGGATATATACTCAAGAATGTGCATTAAGTTAAAGACCTTTCTTAAAGAGTTTAGATGCTTTTAAACCATGTTGTGTGTTTGTTACTGCAGGTAACAGTTTAAAACCAGGTTTAATTAGTTTCATAGTTTAATTTTAAAGTCGGGCAAATTTGTTTCCAGTGATGAAACTCTTTGATATTCCAAAAATATTAATGTGGTGCTCAATAATCTGTATTATATGACCCACACCAATTAATTTATAGTAACGTCATAGTGTTTTTCAGGGCTGCAAATAACATTTATTTGCGTTATCTGTTAGTTTTCTGATTAGGTAATTAATCTGTGAATCATTTTGTCTATAAAATGTCATATAATGGTGAAAAACTACCAAAAAATATAAAATCTAAAGTGATATAAAACAGAACAAAGCATCTGGCATCATTTGGCATCTTTGGTTCATAAACACCAGAAACAACAAATTAATTTCTGTTGAGAATCAATTTAAAGACTAATTGTTTCAGCTCTCATATTTCCTCTCATTGTTTTCCCTGTAACGTCACCACAGAAACTTCTGCATCTCGTACTTGTTGAGTTTGTGGTGACTTTATTTGAACTGTTTTCATCTTAGATGTATCGTAACAGTACAGTATATATTTCTAGAGTGTGAGAGATCTCTGCTGTTCCTTGAGCTGCTGTTTGTTGTTACTGTCAGTGAAACCCGAGCGTCATGCGGAGCGGACACGCCCTCCCTGATAACTTAAAGTAAATAAAGGTCAGTTTCTGTATCTGAGCAAACAGGCAGCACTCAGCAACACTCAGCTGTTAACAACTTTATCGCTTCTTGAGTTTAACCTCTGAGTCAATCCCTCCAAAATCTTCACTTTTATCCCTAAATACTGGACTTATTGATGTGTATCAGTGGTGGAGGAAGCAGTCTGAGCCTTTACTTAAGTAAAAATACTCTGGCACGAGTGAAAGGCCTGCATTAAAAGTGTTACTTGAGTAAGGAAAGTGGACTTGAAGTATCAAAAGTTTAAGTATTCAACACAGGCAAAAGGCCACACATATATGATACTGTCATACAGGTAGCATTTTCATTCCTGTAGCTAATGAATTGAATTATTTTACATTTAGTGGCAACTAATGATTTTTTCATCATGGATTAAAGCTGTAGTTGGTAACTTTTATGATAGCTGACCTTTCGCTAAACTCCGCCCCTTTGTGATGGTCCAACAAATAATAATATTAGATATTATCATATTTTTGTAAAAACAAAAGAGTGATTCCAGAGAGCAGCAGACAGAGGGGTCTACAGTCTGTGTTTGAAGGATATATCCAGGATGTCAAACTGACTCAGCAGCAACAACAGGTTAAAAAGACAAAGATAGTTAGAAGCTAAAGCCGAACTATAGGCTACAGATCACAGTGTAAAAGTGAACCACCACATCACTGCTGATCGCCACACAAGACAATGAATATAAAGGGAAACTTTGCTGATATTGAACCAGCTGTGTGGCATCACAGTGTGTGCAGATGAACAGTGATCTCCACCACCGGATGGGCAGGGATCTCTGGGGGAATCTGCACACACTGTGATGACACACAGCTGGTTGAATATCAGCAAAGTTTCCCTGCTTCCCTTCACTGGTTCCTGTACAGCAGGGTCGGTCTTTGTTCCACTGTTATAATCATTACAAAGCAAAAGCAGCATGTGTATACATTCAGTAGGCTATATCTTCACTTTTCAGGGTCTGATGTTGGTTAAGGAACAGGGAAGAACTATATAGGTAAAATACAGATATTTACAACGTGTGTATTCCTGTAAATGGCTGACATTGTTACGTGTACGCAGTGGGCTGGTGGTTTCTGTTCTAACTGACCGGACCAGTTGGTTAAAGAGTGTCACTGTGTGTGTTCCTGTAACCTTCCTCACTCTGACTGTCAGCTCGCAATGTGTAAAATGTGATCTATGTGTGTGTGTTTACCTGCAAACATGTTTGTCCGTTGTGTGTGCGGGCTTCTGCATGTCTGCTTTCACACGTATAACATTCCTCTCCTCTTTGTTCACACCCTTTTCATTCATTCATTCATTCATTACTCCCATGACACTGTTTTCATTCATCATGATTACGTATTTCTTAAATCGTCTGTTCATCCCTTGATCTTCCTTCACGCGTCCTGTCCGTGTGTCTGTCCTGTCCTCTGTGCAGGTGGTACTATGGGAACATAAACCGTGTGAAAGCTGAGAAGCTGCTGCTGGCTTCCCAAAACAACGATGGCTCCTTCCTGGTTCGCATCAGTGAGAGTCACAGTGACGAGTACACAATCTCTGGTAAGTGGCACCATGTTATATCAGTTCTTCGGACGATGATATGATATTTGCTGACGTCAGTTTTGGCTGCTCACCATTTTCTCCCTGGTACAAACACTGTTTAAATATTTAGGAAGGAGGTGTGGTTGGACTGAAATTGTGACACAGACATGCCATGGGAATTTCAATATAAAGGCACATCTTAAAGATGAAGAATTGTCTTTTATTTGTATATTTGTTTTCACTTTGCATCAGTGACATTGGATCATTGATCATTGAATTGATATATCAATCTAGATTGGTGTACTGTCACTCCCCTAATATCCATCCATCCAATTCATCCATTCATCTACCCCACAGCAGTGACTTCTTTCCTCTCTTATTTCCTTTGACCTTCTACTCATCCTGTCTTCTTTATTTGTTACACTTTTTCGAAACAAGCTCCACACTCCATCTCACTGTACAGTTGAGGTTTCACCAACTAGTCAATAGGGGTGTAAATCACCAGAGGATCCACGATACGATATTATCGCAATACTTAAAGCGACACCTTTCTAGAAATTTTATGCTTTTCTTTGTTTAGGTTAAAATGCTTTTAATAAGCTGATGGCACACTAAAATGCAAGTGAATTACAAAGATTAAAAACTCATAATTATACCATTCTCATATGGTTCCAAGAAAATTCTGACCAATTGTTGCGGTTGGCCGAGCGTCCTGTCTGTCTTCCCTACATGGAGGCCTCCGACTGATGTAACCGCTCGCGTTTCCACTCACTAGTAACGTTAACGCTACTATCTAATGTTAGCACTGTGACCTTATTCTAAAACTCATCAGTCATCACTGACTTCGGCTGAGTTTTAAAACTCCGGGGTTGCGTTTGACTGTCTTGGTTATAACGTTACACTCACTCTCCTCTTCCCTGTATCTGACGTTACCTTGCCAACGCCTACGTCTATCATAGACGTAATGAGGACGTAATGGAGGAGGGGGGAGTAGGCCTTTGGAGGGTGGTGGAGTTGTGGATGTTCAAATTTTTTCTAAGTGCTGTGTGAAATGCAAGAAAGGTAAGAGTTGCTTTAAGTCACAATACAATATTATTGCGATTTTAAATATGTTGTGATATGTTGTGTATTGCGATAAAATATATTACAATTTATTACCTTTTTAAAACTGTAAATTATGTCCCCAAAGGAAAACTTGTTTGTGAATGTATCTAGTGGACTGAAAAAGCAATTGATTATATTATTCTAGTGGGCGCTATCTAAAGTTTCATTTGTATTTGTAATATTAATAATTGATATAACAAAAAAATCGATACTTGGCTGTGTGACGATACGATATTGCCACATTTTTCCCTACCCCTGTTATTAATATATAAACCAGTGAGCTGTTTGTTTGTTTCCTGCTCACAGTGAATAAATCTTCACGTTTAACACCGCTGTAACAGTTAAACGTTCTGCTAACTATCGACTGGAAGCTTTAAGTTCTTTAAGCCCAAGATCAGACAAGCCACTACACAATTTGTCTTTGTTGTATTAGTATTGTATATAATAAATAAATGTATACTTTGAATATTGTGGTGCTGTTGCCAGCAGTCAACTAGTCGTGAACAAAATGGCGATAAGTTGTGTCGCAGCATAGCTAGGCTGTCGTTTTGGTGAGTCCAGTTTCCCATTTCTATCACAGCAGCGTCAGTTAGAAAAAGGATGCAGATGTTATGTTAGGAACTGCGACATGTAAAATGCTGTTGTTGATTATTGTTGCGGTATATGTGACGTTACATTCTGGGCTGAATACGCAGTGCCAGGCTGTTGTTTATGTGTTTACATCTGTTCTCACGGTAACCAAGCTGCGTGCTGAAACCTGTGGTCAGGTCCTGGACTCCTCTCCTTTTACTGTAGGCCAACACGGGAGTCAGCATCACATTTGTTCCCTTGATTAAAAAGCCTGAGATATTTCTATTTTTCCAAAAAATCCTATCTCCACTTATATTGGAAACATGATCAGAAACTAAATTAAATGCTGTTTGTTTGAACATGATTACAGAGTTTGACAGTTTCTGTGTTTGCAGTGTTTCTTCATGAATGTGACTGTGGTTTATCTAGTGTCAGGTTTTTCTTTCTAAACGTGACACATGCATCAAAGTGTGTGTGTTTGCCTTTTCTTAAGTCACAGTGTTCTGAGCTCACGGCCACTGTACCATGTTTCGATGGAAATCCTGTTCTCGCTACGTTTCCTCTTCACCTCCTCCCTCCTCTCTGTTTCTCTCCATCCATCCTGTCCTCCATCCATCACCCCCCTCCTGCCTCCACTGCCCTTCTGTCTCAAGGTCTCCGCCCACTGCCAACCTTAATCTCCCTGCCTTCGATTTTCTCTCTCTGCTCCCACTATAGAGGGCAGGAGGTGACACTGCGTGCCCTCAGGCTGCCATGTCGAAGGACGACGGTGGCAAAAACGACTGATTGCTGTGTGGCATTCAGAATAATGAAACTCCGCTCTGATTTTTGGGTTTGGAGCTGGTTGTTTTTGTCGCAGTCAGAGCAGTGCTGTGTTTGGATGAAGTGACCCTGACAGTAAACTAATAACAGCATCTGGTCTGCTCGCTGTTTCAGTCCAGTGCTGCCAAATTCATGCGTCAGTTTATGTTAACAGAAGAGCAATCGATAGAGATAAACAAATTGTCAAATGTTATGTTGTCAAATGTAATGTAATCATGGTTTGCAGAAACATACAGTGCCAACATTTCCTTTAGGTGCGTATACAGCTCCTTTAATACACAGATATGAGACAGATTTTATCATCCAGCTCCAAGAATTTTCCTAGTCGACCAATAGTCTTCATTTAGGCCATTAGTCGACTGGTCGTCCGCATGTTTACGATATTAATATAATTATGATGTGTGAGAAAGAATAGTGTCAGTAACATTGTTAACACTGTGCTACATTACAGAGAAATACAAAACCGTACTAATGAACCTTCATTAATATAGGCCTATATTTTATCTACAAGTGCACGTCACACACTGAGCGAGCCGCCTGTTAATGACGCTGTGGGCTAATGGGCATGTAGCTACTTCCATGTTTCAGATGATACGTCATGTTTGTAGTCGACCAATGAAGATGAGTTTACATATCACCTTGGGTTCGTCCTTCACCTTCTCAAAATGATCCCACACTTTGGATTTCCTGCCCGACATGTTATTAACTAGCCTGTGGAATAACCGCAGGTACCAGCCCTGGAAATTAACCTGACTCCTGTCTGACTGCTGAGCGTGGACACTTCCTGTGTCTGTCCTTTCACATTAAAGTCCCACATGGTCCAGCCATATAGGGTTTGATTATTTTGACAAGGTGCAGCTCCTAAAAGAGTTTCACGTTGTTGTTTTTTTCCTACAAAGTGACCAATGAAATCTTGGTGACCTTTCTGGTCGAATAACGTTTGGTCGACTATTACGGGGTGGCCTTAATTCCTTTCGTAAATTTAGCAGTTCTTGCTTTACACACTTGGAAAAAAACAGAACTGAACACAGCAGCTGAAGAAGTTATCAGCTAATATTGGTAGCAATGATTTTCAAACGTTTCTGTTTTCTGGAATTAAACTGGAGCTCAGTAAAGTGTCAGCTGGAGTTTTTTGTTGTCAGGAGAGTTAAGTCGTAGTACCCTACATTTGGAGCCCGTTGTCGTCATCTAACTACCCTTTTATGAATGAGCCCACAGCCAGATCTCTAATGGACCTCATGAGATTTGTGACATTAAAGCCTCTGTTATTACTCTGTCTCTGCATCGCCTTCAGCTCCTTGTGACTTTGTCCCCTCTTTTTGTCCTCTGGCGTCACTATCTTCTGCGTCTGCATCTTTCCCTCTCCATCCCTCTATCCACTTCCTTCCTCTATACCTTCCTTCATCCCTTCCCTTCCCCCCTTTCCACCCCTTCTTCAAGGTCCTTTGGGTCTCAGGGGGACAATGCTGCAGCTCAACGTTCAATTTTCACTGTGCTAGTCCTCCTGAAATGTGCAGCATCAGGACTCTGTGTGCATA